>NC_069502.1:495753403-495823403 GCF_027579735.1 Bombina bombina
CATTTAAATCTTGCCTCTCTGCAGGGACATCTGAAGAATAGACTAAAGATTAGACAGTCTAAAGAGGTTTTTATATCACATACCCTCATTTTGAAACGACTTACAGCACTGTCAGAAATGCAATCCCGAAGAATTAAAGCAAGACTCAACAGATTTTATTTTTTATGTCTGAAATAACAAAACCAAAAAATATAAAGAAAATATTTACTTTGTTACTTTATTTTCGTGGCTGTAAAACTACAAAGTAAACACTATGGGTCCGATTTATTAAGCAACGGATGGCCGCAAATGTGCAGGGGCGGCATTGCACAAGCATTTCACTGACAGCGTATGCCGACATTTGATAAATCGGCCCAAGGTGACAGTAAAGAGTAAAAAAAAATGTATTTCCAACTTTGTTCTTTTCAAATGTACCTCTTTCATTTGGTATCTCTTATTAATACTTAGCTACTTTCTATAAGAGCATACTGAGGTAGGACATAAAACCCAGATTTTTTCTTTCATATTTCAGATACAGCATATGATTTTAAATAACTTTCCAATTTACGTCTATTGTTAAATGGGCCTTGTTTTCATTATATCCTTTGTTGAAAAGCATACCTAGGTAGTCTTAGGGGCAGCAATGTACTACTGGGAGCTATCTGCTGATTTGTGGCTGCACATAAATGCCTCTTGTTATTGGTTCACCTGATGTGTTCAGCTAATAGCTTCCTGTAGTGTATAGCAGCTAATTTAAGAAGTTTAAGAAAGGATAACAAGGTAATAAAAGTAAACTTTAAAGTTGTTTAAAATTGTATGCACTTTCTACGTCATGGAAGATAAACATATAGGGCCAGATTACAAGTGGAGCGTTAAATATCGCAAGCATGCAAGCAATATTAGCACTCCACTTTGTAACACCAGTACATGATAATGTGCGCTGGTATTATAAGTTAATCACAATGTGAACGCGAACTTGCATTCACATTGCTAGGAAACATTGCGCTCACAAGAGCTTCCTTCCATAGGGTCCAATGGTAGCCTCATTCTGATGCATGCCACAGACGGCATCAGAACTTTGTGCAGCTTGCGGTAACAATAACCAGCCACTTGTAATGGTTGGCTAATTATTGCGTTACCGCAAACGGGCAAAGTTGCCCTTTTGCAGGAACAAGATAATTTAGCGCTTCACTTGTAATCTAGCTTATAGTGCTTAAGACACAAGTACCCTAATTTTATCAATTTTCAACAAAGGATACCAAGAGAAAGGTATATTTCATAGTACAAGTAAAATGAAAAGTTTGTTTTAAAATTGTATGTACTATCTAAATTCAGAAAGTTTTCATCTTGATTTTTATGTCCCTTTAAGGCCCAATTGTACACAGTAAACAGTGATGTTTCATATGCATAGTAAAAATGCTTAGACTTTAAGTCTTCTGTACCTTTAAGCTAAACACAAAACCAGTGTGTGCTTAGCTATAAAAGCATCAAAATGGCTTGTACATCATTCAACAACAAAGGAAGACAACAGCAATATCCTTCTCACCATTCTGCTAAGTACAGTAAAGTTTACTTGGGCAGCTAAGGGGTTAAATGAAGGTACAACATGGCAAACCTTTTTGAGAGTGTATCCTGAGGCATTTTATAAAAAAAAAATTCAGATTTAAATTTAAAAAAAAATCAGATTTTTTAAATAGAAAAAAAAATCATTGATTTGTATCCACCCAAGAGCCAATAAAATCAGCACTATCACCAAGGTACTCTATGGAAGATAAAATAACTAAATTATTTGTCTGAGGCACAGAACCTATTATTCATCTCCAAATATCAAAGAAGAAATCGTTCTGCATATGAAAAATGCTCTTTTAGTTAAAATAAATGTTTTCCCCATCAGGCTGTGTCTCCATGACAATAAACCTCTACACAAAACAATCACTCATGAAATATGTGCAATCCCAATATAACAGTTGTTCATCTCAAGCTATGCTGCGTATTGCCAAGCAGCTGAATTGTCTGCTTATGCAGTCAAACTGGATTTACTTCAAATAAATATTATACAGGAAGACAATAAGCATTTCCAATGTCCTTAAAGCTCCTTGAGAACAACACAGCGCTGTTATTAAATGCTCATTGTTCACAGCTTAGTGGCCTTGATACCTTACTACCGAAATATGTAAACTGAGTTTTACTACTGTTTATGAAACAAGCAAAATGCCAGCGCTTGCTAGAAAAGAGTGAAACAAGTGTTTGCTGAGCAACCAAGCGTGGGTACACAGATCCTGAAACTCTTTATTACAGATATCTTTGTGCTTGCTTTACTTGTAGCTAACAGACACATGCAATGCGTTTCATACAGATATCTTCATATTCTCTAGAAGTTTAAAATCTGCTTATTTTTTTCTGAAAGAGAACAAAGCGGTTGCCATAGCAATACTGCTGCTTTAGCTTGATTTGAGGTATTAGCTGCACGCCAAATTTATATTTAACAACGACCAATTGTTGGTTCAAAAAAGTTATCAGCTTATGCTTTGTGGAGAATTGTTATTGCCTCAGGATGTGAATAAAAAAAAGATGGTTACATAACAGTAGCACCGTGGGAACAGGAGGGCTCCTTTCTAAAAAGTATTCTAAATTTAAAGGGACATGAAATACAAATGTTTGTCTTTCAAGAATTAGATAGAGCATGCAATTTTAAAAAAAACTTTCCAATTTATTTGTATAATCTAGTTTGTGTTGTTCTATTTGCATAATTTGTTGAAAAGCATACATAGGTAGGCTCAAAAGCTGCTGATTGGTGGCTGCACATATATGTCTCTTGTCATTGGCTTTCAGCTAGCTCCTAGTAGTGCATTACAGCAGTATATATATATATATATATATATATATATATACCGCTGCTGACAAATATAGATACTCTATGCATTGTTTAAAAAAATTGGTTTATGTTTCATATCGTTTCAGCTTTAAAGGGACATTAAACACTAAATAAATGTTACAATGATGCATTCAAAGAAAGATTAGTCTGAGAATAACACGTAGATGCATATTTTAACGTTTTATTAGCTGTTTAAATATTGACAAAATAAGTGTAAAGTTTTAATGTCTATAAAACAATGAGAGCTGCCATGTTGTAACTTAGGTTACCTTCTCTGCTGTGGCCAATTAGGGACAGTTATAAATAGGTCACTAGAGCGTGCAGCCAATGTCTATGTGGAATATAACAGTGTTCTTCACTGCCATTTCTAACAGAATCTGGAAAGATCACAATTTCAGAATGGAATTTCAGGAAAAGGGGACAAAATAAATAATAAAAGTATATTGCAGAGTTTTTTTATATATACTACTTATCATTTTATATTACCATATCAAGATGTTTAATGTCCCTTTAAAGTCAAGTTGTTGGAGTTATGTTTCTTTTTTTAATTATCTGTTATGTATCTCTGTCTCCTTTTATCTCTGGGGTTGGCAGAGGTGATAAAATGACTTATTCCAGACCTATTTCTTTCAGCTACAGCATTAAATCATGTTGTTGCCATATTGCTCAGTATTTTATGTGCAACCCATTTGCAATATGTTATCATCATTGTTATTTCTGTTATTCTAAACAAAGAATAATTACATAAAATATATTTTTTTTTACAATTTATTTGCCAATAGCGCTTTAGTACGCAATATTTTATAAAGTATCAGCAGATATGTGTACATTATATGAATTCTTGATTTCCTATAGGAAGTATTACAGGCCTTTTCATTTCATACATTTCTGTCATTGCTTAGTAATGTCTATGTTTTAAGACTAGGGGCCAGATTACAAATGGAGCTCTAGATATCGCTTGCATGCAATCGATATTAGCGCTCCACTTATAATACCAGCGCACATTATCGCTTTATAAGTTAATCGTGTTTGCATTGCTAGGAAGCATTACGCTCATGAGAGCGTGCTTCTATAGGCTACTATGGGAGCCTTGTTTGTATCAGAACATCAAGCAGCGAGCGATGGGCAGTATTTTTTTACATTGCGGTCTATGGGAACACACAATTCCCATAGACCGCAATGTAAAGGCACTTTTCAGTGGAATTTTTTTTTCTAACACCCTACTCCCACCAACTTTAAAGCCCCAAAACTGCCTAGTAAACCTATAATGCCCTCTTATTTGCAGGGATTTGGGACAATTTTAGAAAATTAACCAGAGCTCTCGAGGTCGCAGTAGCAATAACCAGCAACTTGTAATGGGCTGGTTAATTATTGGGCTCCCGCAAATTTGCTGTTTACAGGAGCGCAATAATTTGTTATTCTAGCTCTAAATATTTACTATTGAAGGGACATTAAACCCAAATATTTTCTTTCATGATTCAGATAGAAAATACAATTTTAAACAACTTTCCAATCTACTTGTATTATCTAAATTGCTTAATTCTTTAGATATCCATTGTTGAAGAAATAGCAATGCACATGGGTGAGCCAATCACAGGAGGCATCTATGTGCAGCCACCAATCAGCAGCTTCTGAGCCTATCTAGATATGATTTTCAGCAAATGATATCAAGAGAATTAAGCAAATTAGATAATAGAAGTAAATTAGAAAGTTGTTTAAAATTGCATGCTCTTTCTAAATCATGAAATAAAAAATATGGGTTTCATGTCCCTTTAAATCCCTCTTTAAAAAACTAAAATTACATGAAAAGATATTAAAGGGAAAGAAAGGAATAATATAGAAAAGTTGCTATATGTTGGAACATTTTATTATAGCTCAGCTGCAAACACCAAACTATTTGATCAACACCAACAACGGAGTTAAACACATAATTAAAATGAGCTCCGGAGTAGCAATGCACTACAGTCATAGCTGGCGATTGGTAGCTTTACTAATATTCCACTCCCCTATGGCTCAGCTCCAAGTGTATTACCAGCCGTCTTTAAGGGTTTAACCCCTTTACATTGTTCTGAGCAATCAATAGCTCAATAATAAAATGTTATGGCGCATCAGAGCTTTTTAATACTGCTGTATTATGTATCTTTAAATAAGACAATAGAAATGCTCTCGTTGCATTGCTGAATATTCTGCCAATTAAAATAGAACACACAGCTCTGTAATTCAGAAGAGGTTTGTCAGGTCCTCAAATATTGATCTGAGTTCCTGTAAATGGAAAGGAAAGGCAGACTTGATGCGTAGTCATCAAAGTGCTGATATATCTGAACCCCATAACACCATGAATCTTTTATGCCCAATGCAATATTCAGGAGAGAAAATCAGACACTGTGAGATTTAGTACTATCATAATATTTAAATAAGCTTCATTTAGTGATGATCCGCTCGTTTATCACCTTAGGAGTCAGCAGGGGAGATTTCCATGGATTCATTTTTAAACTGTACAAGATATTGTAGAAAATGTTCCCCCTCTGACTATCAGTGACTCTGCAGAAGCGCTGTGAGAACAGGGTAAATGCTTATACAAAAGGCACCTTGTCACATTTAAAGGGACAGTAAAATAAATGTTTAAACATTCATTGTCTAGGGGCTCGCTTCCATTGAGTCGTTAAAAATGGAACCGTAAGCTACCGAAGTAGCCGGCAGCTAAAGGTAATTTATGTCTCCATTTTAGTACCAGGTTTCCACTGAAATATTTTGTGCATTGCATGCAGTCGCTCTTTTCATGCAGGTGTAAGTTAACGTGTTTACTTTCTTTAAATTGCTATGATAACCCGACCTTAAACTATAAAATGTATGATTGCCGTCAAACAAAAATCAAAAATACATATTTTTTTAACTATAAGCAATTCCTTTTTTATATTATAATTATATTTTCCACTATATTAATTTATGTAACATGTATTGCTGCATTAGGTATAGATCTAGTTTGAATTTTGTAGATATGTGCTTGCATATATTTTTAGATGTAAATACATACTGATATTTCCATAATAAGTGCAACTATTCCTATACATGGGACAACAATAAATATTACATATTACAATTTTTTTCTACATTGAAACAAATATGTCTCAAAAAGCTAAATTTCCCTCTTTTACACCTAGTTGAGCTGTGTGTAATTTTTCTCAATGTATCGACATCCTGCTATAAGTTATCGCTTAACGGCTTCTAATACTTTCTATGGGACACGAAAATATTTTCGGCAGCCAGACCCTGGCTGCCAATATTGAGGTATAACGCGCCACAGGAAGCAATTAATAAACAAAATTGCTTCTGACAGCATATTTATCGGTCTGCGACCATGCTCAAACCTAATTACGGCTCAATGGAAATGAGCCCTATGTATGCAATTAAATGGGCATGGAAATCAAAAATAAATGTGGGGCTTTAAAACTCCAGCATTTTCATTCCAGATAATTTAAAATGCACTAAAAATACACAGCATTAGCCTTTTATTTAATTTTTTACCAAGATCAGAGCTCAGAATTAACCAGAACGCTGATATGTAGGTATGCGCAATGCACAGTGTACACTTACCAATCTGTACCTGAGTAAACAATGAGATTGGCATATGTTACTTGCTACATAACATTATCCTGCTCTGTAAGGAACCAGCATACTATTAACCTTTTATGTCGCTTTAAGGGTTGCGCTGAAAAAGATTTGTTTACAAAGAAATGTTTTCAAATAATTTAATATTTCTTTAGCCCAAGTTACAGGATCCATAAATTATGAGCAGTTCAGGGATAAGCCTCTTTAAAAGCCTAGTGGAATCCATGTTCCTGGTAACTCTTCCTATGCTCAATTATGGACATAGATAAATGCCCTTGGAAATGCATATGTAAAATAACAAAAAAGGCTAGAAGATAGCAAAAAATTTAGTAGACAATGCTCCCTGATTCTTACGACCTGTCAGTCGCTCATGAAGCTGTCTTGTTGTAAGGAAGAAAGCAAAACCAGTGGAAAAGAAGAAACAAAGCTCTAGTGTATATGGAGAGGTTACATACAAAAATAGATTAGGGACAAATGGAGAGGTAACATACATAAATAGATTAGGGACATATGGATAAGTAACATACATAAATAGATTTGTGACATATGGAGAGGTAACATACACAAATAGATTAGGGACATATGGAGAGGTAACATACATAAATAGATTAGTGACATATGGAGAGGTAACATACATACATAGATTAGGGACATGTGGAGAGGTAACATACATAAATAGTTTTGTGACATATAGAGAGGTAACATACATAAATATATTTGTGACCTATGGAGAGGTAACATACATAAATAGATTTGTGACATATGGAGAGGTAACATGCATACATAGATTAGTGACATATGGAGAGGTAACATACATACATAGATTAGGGACATGTGGAGAGGTAACATACATAAATAGTTTTGTGACATATAGAGTGGTAACATACATAAATAGATTAGGGATATATTGAGAAGTAATATACACAAATAGATTAAGGACATATGGAGCAAAAACATACATAAATAGATTTGTGACATATGGAGAGGTAACATACAAAAATAGATTTGTGACATATGGAAAGGTAACATAAATAGATTAGGGATATATTGAGAGGTAATATACACAAATAGATTAGGGACATATGGAGCGGTAACATACATAAATAGATTTGTGACATATGGATAGGTAACATACATAAATAGATTTGTGACATATGGAGAGGTAACGATTAGGGACATATGGAGAGGTAACATATATAAATAGATTAGGGACATATGGAGAGGTAACATATATAAATAGATTAGGGACATATGGAGAGGTAACATACATAAATAGATTTGTGACATATGGAGAGGTAAAATACATAAATAGATTTGTGACATATGGAGAGGTAACATACATAAATAGATTAGGGACATATGGAGAGGTAACATACATAAATAGATTAGGGATATATGGAGAGGTAATATACACAAATAGATTAGGGACATATGGAGAGGTAACATACATAAATAGATTAGGGACATATGGAGAGGTAACATACATAAATAGATTAGGGACATATGGAGAGGTAACATACATAAATAGATTAGGGACATATGGAGAGGTAGCATACATACATAAATTAGGGACAAATGGAGAGGAAACATACATAAATAGATTAGGGAGATATGGAGAGGTAACATGCTTAAATTGATTTGTGACATATGGAGAAGTAACATACACAAATAGATTAGGCACATATGGAGAGGTAACATACATATATAGATTAGGGACATATGTAGAGGTAACATACATAAATAGATTAGGGACATATGGAGAAATAACATACACAAATAGATTAGGCACATATGGAGAGGTAACATACATAAATAGATTAGGGACATATGGATAAGTAACATACATAAATAGATTAGGTACATATGGAGAGGTAACATACATATATAGATTAGGGACATATGTAGAGGTAACATACATAAATAGATTAGGGAGATATGGAGAGGTAACATACATAAATAGATAAGGGACATATGGAGGGGTAACATACATATATAGATTATGGACATATGGAGAGGTAACATACAAATTAGATTGGGGACACATGGATAAGTAACATACATAAATAGATTAGGGACATATGAAGAGGTAACATAGATAAATAGATTAGGGACATATGGAGAGGTAACATAGATAAATAGATTAGGGACATATGGAGAGGTTATATACATAAATAGATTAGGGACACATGGAGAGGTTACATAGATAAATAGATTAGGGACATATGGAGAGGTTATATACATAAATAGATTAGGGACATATGGAGAGGTAACATAGATAAATATATTAGGGACATATGGAGAGGTTATATACATAAATAGATTAGGGACATATGGAGAGGTAACATAGATAAATAGATTAGGGACATATGGAGAGGTTATATACATTAATAGATTAGGGACATATGGAGAGGTAACATAGATAAATAGATTAGGGACATATGGAGAGGTTATATACATAAATAGATTAGGGACATATGGAGAGGTAACATAGATAAATAGATTAGGGACATATGGAGAGGTAACATAGATAAATAGATTAGGGACATATGGAGAGGTTATATACATAAATAGATTAGGGACATATGGAGAGGTAACATAGATAAATAGATTAGGGACATATGGAGAGGTTATATACATAAATAGATTAGGGACATATGGAGAGGTTATAAACATAAATAGATTAGGGACACATGGAGAGGTAACATAGATAAATAGATTAGGGACATATGGAGAGGTAACATACATAAATAGCTTAGGGACACATGGAGAGGTAACATAGATAAATAGATTAGGGACATATGGAGAGGTAACATAGATAAATAGATTAGGGACAAATGGAGAGGTTATATACATAAATAGATTAGGGACATATGGAGAGGTAACATACATAAATAGATTAGGGACATATGGAGAGGTAACATACATAAATAGATTAGGGACATATGGAGAGGTAACATACATAAATAGATTAGGGACAAATGGAGAGGTTATATACATAAATAGATTAGGGACATATGGAGAGGTTATATACATAAATAGATTAGGGACATATGGAGAGGTAACATAGATAAATAGATTAGGGACATATGGAGAGGTTACATACATAAATAGATTAGGGACACATGGAGAGGTAACATAGATAAATAGATTAGGGACACATGGAGAGGTAACATACATAAATAGATTAGGGACATATGGAGAGGTAACATACATACATAGATTAGGGACATATGGAGAGGTAACATAGATAAATAGATTAGGGACATATGGAGAGGTAACATAGATAAATAGATTAGGGACATATGGAGAGGTAACATACATACATAGATTAGGGACATATGGAGAGGTAACATAGATAAATAGATTAGGGACATATGGAGAGGTAACATACATACATAGATTAGGGACATATGGAGAGGTAAAATAGATAAATAGATTAGGGACATATGGAGAGGTTACATACATAAATAGCTTAGGGACACATGGAGAGGTAAAATAGATAAATAGATTAGGGACATATGGAGAGGTTGAAGAAATGAGCGATCAGTCCTTGTACATGATAAAAACGTAACTTTTATTTCCACAGGTTAAAAAGACCTCAGAGCACACAGAACAAATTCCAAGGGTGTAGTGTATCAGATTGGCAGCCAAATTAGCCGCAAAATATACCACTCCTTTGTAGTACCTATCTGTAGAGCAGGGATCGACAAAACCACGAGCCAGGGAGCCGCTGGCTCCTAAAATTTTGCCCCAGGCTCCTACTGTTTTTGTGTTATTCTCCACAGATCTATATATTACATGCGAGTGGATAAAACTTTATAAACCTTATTTACTTGAAAGATGGAAAACAGATGGTAGGTAAAGAACGCTGGGCACTGGCCTGGTGCCAAGCACCACCCCTGGTGCTCTAAAAGTTATACACAGCATTATGGGTAAACTGTGTATAAAGAAAATGTGCACAAGCAGGTGCATCACTTACAATAGCTTTTGGACTTATTTATGGAACATTCTGCCAAAATCAATAAAAAAACAGTTTACTCCTGTCATGACAAGTACCCCTTTGTCTTGATAAAGTTTAGTAAAATTCAGCTCCGTTTCATGAGAGCAGACCTTCCGCACTATATGGCAGCAGGGCTGAACAACAATCTTTGTTACAATGTTATACACGTACAGGCCCATTTATCAAAGGTCTTGCGGACCTGATCCGACACTGCGGATCAGGTCCGCAAGACCTCGCTAAATGCGGAGAGCAATACGCTCTCCGCATTTAACATTGCACCAGCAGCTCACAAGAGCTGCTGGTGCAACGCCGCCCCCTGCTGACTCGCGGCCAATCGGCCGCCAGCAGGGAGCTGTCAATCAACCCGATTGTATTCGATCGGGTTGATGTCTGGCGATTCCTGTCCGCCTGTTCAGAGCAGGCGGACAGGGTTATGGAGCAGCGGTCTTTTGACCGCTGCTTCATAAGTTATGTTTCTGGCGAGTCTGAAGACTCGCCAGAAACACGGCCCTTCAAGCTCCATACGGAGCTTGATAAATGGGCCTGATAGTGTAGACACATGCACGCCCCCGTGCCTACCTCAGTATGCTATCATGGAAAAAAGCTCCAACAAAGGAAAATTGAAAGGGGAAGTAAATTGCAAAGCTTTTTTTTTTTTTACACAGTGTATGTCCCATTATTTAGCAAAAAAAAACATTTATGGTGCAGCCTTGTATATGAAAAATAAGAAAATATGTTTTGCGTAAAAAAAAACAAATGGTGAGGTGAAAATGTATTACATTTAAAGGGATATTAGACCCAATTTTTTCTTTAATGATTCAGATAGAGCATGCCATTTTAAGCAACTTTCTAATTTACTCCTATTATCAATTTTTCTTCGTTCTCTTGCTATCTTTATTTAAAAAGAAGGAATTTGATGCATAGGAGCTGGACCATTTTTGGTTGAGAACCTGGGTTATGCTTCTTATTACTGGCTAAATGTCAGCCACCAATAAGCAAGCGCTATCCATTGTTCTGAACCTAAAATGGGCCGGCTCCTAAGCTTTAAATTCCTGCTTTTTAAATAAAGATAGCAAGAGAACAAAGAGACATTGATAATAGTCGTAAATTATAAAGTTGCTTAAAATTGTGTGCTCTATCTGAATCGTTAATGACAAAATTTGGGTTTAGTATCCCTTTAAGGTAAGTAACAAAAAGTGCTGGATTCTATACTACTGAGTCTTGGGACTTCTCACTGGCTGAACGCTCAAAGGAAATATCTGTTTTTCAGAAATAATGCTAATTTTGAAATGTTTTCTTTATATAGAACAGAGACA
Organism: Bombina bombina; assembly: GCF_027579735.1. Classification (NCBI taxonomy): domain Eukaryota; kingdom Metazoa; phylum Chordata; class Amphibia; order Anura; family Bombinatoridae; genus Bombina; species Bombina bombina. The sequence continues at coordinate 495,765,183 of NC_069502.1, forward strand.
ATATGCAGTGTCATGTCCCTTTAACACTTGCTAAATTTCTAACTAATTTTAAAAACACATATGATAATGCAGGGATATCAAAGGGAATGCAAACAATAAGTTTTTATTATTTAAAAAAAATACTTTAAAACTGCTTTATTTTATGTTTGTTGTCATAATGAGCTGCAGTTATATGTAGTATATACCTGAGCATAGTATAGCATTTTCTATTGAATTTATCAGATTTCATGCCATGATTAAGAAACTGTGTACAAATGATTCCCATAGCTTCTGTGTAAATGACGTGGGAATTATTGGTATTTAGTTTAAACTAAAAACAGAAGCAAGGATTTCCTGTTTTTAGTGTTAATTCTTTAGGTTCATACTGTGAACTCTAAGACATTGAACTAATGTCATGTGGCAGACGATAGCTCATACATTCTTTATATTGCACTTCTCCCTGGCAGGAGTAGAAACTTGCTCAGGCATCACAAGTAAACTAAGGATCTCTATCTATCTGCAGAATGACTTCCATATGGCTGCAATGTAATGTCTATCATTTATAGCTGGGCATCTCTGCAGCACTGCATACCATGGAAACAAAACAGCTACCCTGAGAACCACAACATACAACGCATTTTACTACCAGCCTCCAGAGTGTATAATGTGTTACTAAAGCTCTATACCTACAGTGCAATGAAAGCAAACATTTGTATTTTCTGCATATAAAATGTTGTATTTCTAAAGGTGTATTGATTAACCTTTCAAGATTTAGATAAAGTGTGCAATTATAAAGAAAAACATTTCCAGTTTACTCCCATTATTAAATTGTACACACTTTCTGAGGAACCGTTTCCTACTAAGCATGGGCAAGAGTTCACAGTTTATACATAGATGAGTTGGCTGATGGATGTCACATGGTACAGGGGCAGGAAATTAAAGGATCCCTGACAAAGTGTGGAAGTGCATGAAACGCGTAGGCTTTATGTAGCTATATGTTGCCTGATGCCGCTTCTCTGTATCTATTTTTAATGGAACCAATACATATTAAATTTTTTAAACTTTTTAAACTTGCCCCTGTGCTAGCTGGACTTTTGATAATGAAAGGAAATATTGGAATTTGATAGAAAAAAAAACTGCTTCTCATTTGTCTTTTTATTATACATTTGTTGATTATGAAATTCTACTGCATTTAAATGTAATATAATATATGTTCCAGCACTTCTTTTTTACTCTCTAGAGTTGTGGGCTTTGTTACAACAATCAATGAGCATCAATGTGCATTATATGTTTTAAACACTTTCAGCTGTTCACATTTAATATGACTCATATAAAATATTTAAAAATAAATATTTGATCTCCCTATGCTCATTCATAAGGTTTACAATGTCTCATATTCTGCTAAGACTGACTGTTAAAACCATATTCTATTACATAGTACGTTGTGGCTATAGAGCATGAGAGGTTATAGAAGTTTAGATATGAGATCAGCAGCTTATGCACACTCCCTGTACTGATCTATGCAAGTCTCAGATTGACATGTACACACTATGTACCAACTTGCCTGTCTATTAATATATGTATGGAGATAACCCCAGCCAGAAAAATAAACTGTCCAGCTCTTGATAAGCTGATAATATGTATATGAGTTGAGACAGTGGCCTCTAGTTATCAAAGTCTGGCGGACCTGAGCTGCTGGTGCAACGCCGGTGCAACGCCGCCCCCTGCAGACTCGCGGCCAATAGGCCGCTAGTAGGGGGTGTCAATCAACCCGATCGTACTCGATCGGGTTGTATTGTGGCGCTGTCTGTCCGCCTCATCAGAGCAGGCGGACAGGTTATGGAGCAGTGGTCTTTGTGACTGCTGCTTCATAACTGCTGTTTCTGGCGAGCCTGCAGGCTCCATACGGAGCCTGATACATATGCCCCAGTGTTTCTAAGGCTCTGAGCTACAACTAGATAACTTAATTGTTATTTGCAACAAAAATAGATGGTTTTGTCAGCATCTTATTTCTTTTCTACACATTGGCCACAACAGCCAGACCTAAGCAATGCTTCCAGTAACATTGCTAATGGATGCAGAGGTGAGATCATTCTTTCACATTGAAGCACAGGGGAACAGGCTGCAAATGAATGGATACCCTCATCTGGCTAGCCTAATGCCTGGACCATTTATACAGACATATACACACACTTACATATGCATGCAAACACTGACACTCACACATGCATGCACACACTCACACATTCATGAATACACTTACATATGCATGCACACACTAACACATGCATTCATACACTTACATATGCATGCACACACTCACACATGCATGCACACACTCACACATGCATGCACACACTTACATATGCATGCACACACTCACACATGCATGTACACACTCACACATGCATGTACACACTCACACATGCATGCACACACTCACACATGCATGCACACACTCACACATGCATGCACACACTCACACATGCATGTACACACTCACACATGCATGTACACACTCACACATACATGCACACACTCACACATGCATGCACACACTCACACATGCATGCACACACTCACACATGCATGTACACACTCACACATGCATGCACACACTCACACATGCATGCACACACTCACACATGCATGTACACACTCACACCTGCATGCACACACTCACACATGCATGTACACACTCACACATGCATGCACACACTCACACATGCATGCACACACTCACACATGCATGTACACACTCACACATTCATGAATACACTTACATATGCATGCACACACTAACACATACATGCATACACTTACATATGCATGTACACACTCACACATGCATGCACACACTCACACATTCATGAATACACTTACATATGCATGCACACACTAACACATGCATGCACACACTAACACATGCATGCATACACTTACATATGCATGTACAGGCTCACACATGCATGCACACACTCACACATGCATGCACACACTCACACATGCATGCACACACTCACACATGCAGCACGCACTTACATATGCATGTACACACTCACACATGCATGTACACACTCACACATGCATGCACACACTCACACATTCATGAATACACTTACATATGCATGCACACACTAACACATGCATGCATACACCTACATATGCATGCACACACTCACACATGCATGCACACACTCACATATGCATGTTCACACTCACACATGCATGCACACACTCACACATGCATGTTCACATTAATACATGCATGCAAACACTCACACATGCATGCACACACTCACACATGCAGCACACACTCACACATGCATGCACACACATATGCATGTACACACTCACACATGCATGTACACACTCACACATTCGTGAATACACTTACATATGCATGCACACACTAACACATGCATGCATACACTTACATATGCATGCACACACTCACACATGCATGCACACACTCACATATGCATGTTCACACTCACACATGCATGCACACACTCACACATGCATGTTCACATTAATACATGCATGCACACACTCACACATGCATGCACACGCTCACATACTCACATATGCATGCACACACTCACACATGCATGCACACACTCACACATGCATGTTCACATTAATACATGCATGCACACACTCACACATGCATGCACACGCTCACATACTTACATATGCATGCACACACTCACACATGCATGCACATACAAAGTGACAAGTAACAATATCAGATTAATGTAAAAAATAAATAAATAAAACTCTCAAAAGAAACCAGTTTGCTTAATTTGAAAACAATTATTTGTTTCACCACAAGGTAGTTAGCCTGGCACACACACACAGAATAGAACTTAAGCATCTGGAAACCCCCACCAAACTCACTGAGGGAGAGGGGGTTGCAGACAGGCTCAGGCATGATAGTATGAGATCAAGTAATCCATACCCTGTACAGACAAATGTTTTTTAATAATGTTACTATGTACTAAAACATGTTGAAGAAAAAGCAATTGGTGAATGTTACAGTAGTGTGTTTATACACCTATGTACCATATATCAGGGCAAGTAAGAGACATAAAATCAATAGGATCTATGCTAAGACCACACAGGATACTTCCACAATTTACTATTGGTAAACAACTTGCATTTGACCCTGTGTGGCTTTATTTACTTTATATGTATTTCTTTATTTTTGTTATTTATTAGTAAAGATTGAGAGAGCCAAACAGTGGCTGGATTGACTCACCGGGTTGCACTGCACACCCTAGTGTGAGCCTTAATGCATGGGGCAAATGTGCTACTGAGCTCTCCTGTTAGACAAAACCACCTCTGATTGGCTGTCTTTGCCTTCTGCTAACAAGTCTGCAGAGGAAGCCACAGAGCTAAGAGAAAGAAATGCTTCTAAAACTGTTACAGAATTCTTCAATGTTACTGAGAACACTGAATTATATTGAATTATATTGCTGCTTTTTACAGTCTTCATAAACCCTAGATAATACCGTTTTGGCTCATTATTACACACCTACCACTAATGCAATCAGATTTTTATAGATAAAGAAAACCATCAGGGTTCTTGGTGGTACTGGGGGGTGATATGCACCCCCAAACCTGACGTGCCAGTGCCTTTGTCCAGCGCTCTACACAGCTAAGAGAGCGGTAAAGGTAGGAGATGGGGAATATAATATAAAAAATAATACAAACTGGCTGCAGTAGATGAGACCCCCATCTGTACCTTCTGCGCATCTGAAATTTAGCTTAATGGTCAACTTTTTGCACCCCTTAAATGTTATGGTCCAGAAGCACCATTCTGCCCATTTTATACCATGTTTGTCTACATATTTATCTCAACAGAATAGTTATTTATTCTATTCTGTTACCCACTTACCAAGTATGTATTCACACAATAAGCTAACCAGATGTTAAACATGGTATGAACCTTTTAGGCCAGAAACACTGAGCAGTGATAAACACTCTATACAAGACACACATAAAATAGGGATTAAATGGACATTAAACTCATGTCATTGCTAATATAGGCCTAGATTACAAGTGGAGCACAAAAATATTAGTGCTGTTGTTTGCAGGCCCAGATAGGTCATATGGTAAACAAGGCAAAGACCCGGTGGGCCAGAATCTTATGTGGGCCTTGAAGCTATATACCACCTTCTCTGAATATGAGTATCAATAGGAAAGCCGTTACAGTCTGCCTATTTTGTAAAGCAGAAAGTAAATTTTCTGTCTGGCTATTAAGCAGATGTGCTGCAGGACATGGGATATGGTGTATTATCAGTACCTAGCTGACAGAGGTCTAACTGATGTGTGCTGCACCGCTTTTAAATGCCTGATTTTGGTCCCAGTCCAGTCCTGATTATGTGTTAACATTGCTTGATAGTCTGGGACACGCTAACATCTGCATATGCACTAGATCCGTCACGTAACAGAAATCTATTTAGACATGCAGTAGAATACATGTTGGATATCGCTTGCGTGCTAAATCACTTGTAATCTAGCCCATAGTGTTTTATTATTGTCCATTAAAATATATATATATATATATACATTTATATATACTTGCTGTTCTTGCAGAAATGTAAGAGAATGGAATGGATCTTTCTGGATTATGAATCCTGATCCAATATTATACACAGTGACTGTTTGATCAGTGCCAATAGGCCACAACAAATGAGATAAGATAAGACAATACTAGAGTTGAAAAGTTTCCTCACTATAGAACAATCTTAAATGTATTTAAAACAGTCATTTAATATGTTTACAGAACTTTTTGTAGTTCAATTGCCGATATATAAATATTAAACACAAAATAAATGTAAATTGACATATTTCCAACAACAACATATAGATCAATAATTAGCCCCAGCCTAAGCATGTATTTCACAGGTGGATAACAGAACAGATAATAATCTGAATTTGTGTTTACCATGAATCAGCTTTAACTCCTTGGCTGACAAATATCCCAAGACAAACAGGATTACTTTAGAGACCATCCTGGAGTGATAATCAGTAAAACTACTATAGAAGTCATTTGCAAATCATCAGACATCATCAGGGTTGTAAAGTCATCAGCTAAGGTAAGAAAAAATCTGGGTGATGACTTCAGAATGATAAGCAGATTATTTTACTGATTACTTCACAAGCATGAACAGCCAGAGAATGACTCTAGAGCACTGGTTTTCAAACCTGTCCTCAGGCCTCCCCAGCAGGCCAGATTTTAAGGATTACCTTGGATGAGAGCAGGTAAAATAACCGTTTAGTAATCAGCTGATTATTTCACCTGTGCTCCAGAGTAGATATCCTTATAATGTGGCCTGTTAGTGAGGCCTGAGGACAGGTTTGAAAACCAGCACTCTAGAGTTATCTCATTTAGACATTTCGGCCTGTGGGCATACTTCAGGCTGGCTTCTGATGAGTAGTCTGGAGTCATCGATGACTTCAGAACAACTCATGGAAGATTGTCCTTTTTGACTATGAATATTTGCAACAAATAACAGGTCAATACTTTTCAGCGCTATTTCAGCAGCTAAGAGGTTAAATGCAATATGTGCCGTCACACCAATATATACACACATCTTGTTTTCTCCTTCCATGTTAAGTGTGTCATTAGAAGCTAAATAATGAGAATACCAATATCCCAATCTAACAATTGCACATAACAGAAATCACTTTTCCTAATTACATCCACCTGAAAGGCTCAAGCTTTCTCATTACATGAAACAAACAGACGGGGAAGATAAAGCCATTAAGCCTCTTTAATGCCATTATCATCTATTTGTAAGTCTAAAGGTATATCCTATTTATTCAAAGCAACCCCTTTGCACTCACAAAAGTGCAATGCTCCTACGAGGGCAATGAAATACTAAGAAGTTTTCAGTCACATACACAAATATCTAATATGTTTAGCTTAAAATGCTATTCACAAAAGTAATCACACATTCATATTCTGCACAACCCTGGAAACACATAGTCCTTCAATCACCATAAACTTCTGATTCCAAATAACATTTTAAACAAAACTAATTTATTCTATCTTAGTTGAATAGTGGAAAATTATTGGAGTTGCTTTCCCAAGTCAGGCCACCCACTACATATATAAAAGGCCATGACACCCACAAACCCAGCTGTACTGTACACTGATGAATGCTGCCAATTGTATATGCAAAAATCACTATAGGCATTGTAAGTTGTCACTGTCAGGTTTATATCACTGGTTTTATCCCAAGGCTATTCCATGACCGAGACTGCCTTTACGTTTACATTTTTTTGTGTGTGTCTGCCTTTCTTTGTATTTATGTGTGTATCTGTTTGTGTCTGCATGTGTGTGTCTGCCTTTCTTTGTATTTTGTATGTGTGTGTTTGTGTCTGCATGTGTGTGTCTGCCTTTATTTGTATTTATGTGTGTATCTGTTTGTGTCTGCATGTGTGTGTCTGCCTTTCTCTGTATATATGTGCATGTCTATTTGTGTCTGCATGTGTGTGTCTGCCTTTCTCTGTATTTATGTGTATGTCTGTTTGTGTCTGCATGCATGTGTCTGCCTTTCTCTATATATGTGTGTGTCTGCATGTGTGTGCCTGCCTTTCTCTGTATATATGTGTATGTCTGTTTGTGTCTGCATGTGTGTTTCTGCATTTCTCTGTATATATGTGTGTGTGTCTGTTTGTGTCTGCATGTGTGTGTCTGCCTTTCTCTGTACAGTATATATGTGTATGTCTGCATGTGTGTGGCTGCCTTTCTCTGTATATATGTGTATGTGTGTGTCTGCATGTGTGTGTCTGCCTCTCTTTGTATATATGTGTTTGTTTGTGTCTGCATGTGTGTGTCTGCTTTTCTCTGTATATATGTGTCTGTGTCTGCATGTGTGTGTCTGCCTTTCTCTGGTATATATGTCTCCTATCCACCCATCGCCACACCGCTGTGTAACCTGTGTATTCGGAGTGAGAAAGTCATACAGAGTTTCAGACCGGCGGAGTTCCTAACGCTTTAAATCAAGGGGACAGGAACCAAGCAGGAAATCGCTACAACTAAGACCATCTTGAGGAAACACAGCTGTCGACGGATGTATTTGATCATATACTGCCACACACTTACCTCATACGATTGAGGTATTAGTCTGTAAGTGGACTACCAAAAGAGAGTTCTGTGGGATCCTCTTGTTCGTTTGAATATATGTTTCTCATTTATGCAATATATATATTATGAATTTTGCAGCTCCTCTTGGACATTCTTATGTTGTATACTATATATATATATATATATATATATATATATATATATATATATATACACATAATATAGATCATTATTAATTAGTGATTATCTACTGTTAAACACCTAGCGCTGAATACAACCCAGTTCCTTGCTTTCACTATCTTTCTATTAGGGATCTCTTGGAAAAGGATATCCCGCATTTCTGGTGTTTATATTTTTAGCTGCTGGTATTAATATTTAACATTGACAATATTTTCACAATTTTGTCAGTTCTGTTTCCATTCAGTACACCGCCCATTTATTGAGTACACCGCCCATTTATTGAGTACACTTCCCATTTATTGGGTACACTAGATATAACTATTACCAGCTATTTTGGTTATTAGTTTCTTTCATTCATTTTTATGTACACTTATTATTTGCTGTATACATAGTACATAAAAAGAATATATAGATTTTATCAGTCCTTTCTGGTCTCTCATAGCCAGTAACAAATCTTTACAGCCTCTTTAGCTTTGCGCACCCTACAAAAAGCTTACACCTACACTCGTTGGAGGGGTATTCTACTTTGTTTGCATATATATATATATATATATATATATATATATATATATATATATATAGTGTATACAAACACACTTATATATACAGCTCTGGAAAAAAACATAAATTATGCTTACCTGATAATTTCCTTTTCTTCTGATGGAAAGAGTCCACAGCTGCATTCATTACTTTTGGGAAATAAGAACCTGGCCACCAGGAGGAGGCAAAGACACCCCAGCAAAAGGCTTAAATACTCCTCCCACTCCCCCAGTCATTCTGCCGAGGAACAAGGAATAGTAGAAGAAATATCAGGGTGAAAAGGTGCCAGAAGAATATGAGGATGCCCCACCAAAAATGACGGGTGGGGAGCTGTGGACTCTTTTCATCAGAAGAAAAGGAAATTATCAGGTAAGCATAATTTATGTTTTTCTTCTTAAATTGAAACAGTCCACAGCTGCATTCATTACTTTTGGGAAAACAATACCCAAGCTATAGAGGACACTGAATGCCAAGGCGGGAGGGTACAAAAGGCGGCCCCTACTGAGGGCACCAGACCTGAACCTCAACCCCAACAAAAAATCCAGCTTCAACTGAAGCTGAGAAAAAAGGTTTTAAAGGAAAAGCCCTAATGACACTGACTCGCAGCTAGTCCAGAGCCAAACAAGAGACCGCAAAATGGACTCAACTGAGCCAACAGTCCACCAAGAGACACCGTCGCCCACAGACGGTCCCCCACCATCACCCCCCACAAATAAAGGGGAAACCAGCCAAAATCATCAAAGGGATGAGGCAAAGGAGGACTGAGGAAACCGAAGGTCCCATAATACAAAAAAGAACACCTCCAAGAGTGGGCCCAGCTCACCGAGACCCAAACGGACCCAAAAAAGGAGGGAGGCCACGCCTATACCAAGCGAAACCCGGGATACCCCCGGGCAAGGAGACAGAAAAGCAGTCTCCCCATCATCCTGCAAGCATGGACACAACTAAAAGAGACAAAGTTCTCCCAGCGCCAGTCCCTATAATACCAAAGTATTCGACCGCGAAAAGCGTGAAACAGACCCAGGCAAAAACCCTGAGTTTGAAAACGCAGAGTCACAACAGGACGACACAAAGGGAGCTTGCAAGGCAGGAAGTGGTCCTCAAGAAAACATACTGCACAAAACAGCCCCTCGACAGAGGGCCCACTCCAGGCAATCTAAGATGCAAGACCTACTCACAGGTCCCTAAAGAGGGGAACAGGAATCCAAAATAGGGGAACAAAAGAATCCCGAAACTGGTCCAGAAACGAGCGCAAGATAGTTCAGCCATCCCCCAGAGTACAAGTACAACCTGACTCTGAAAAACAGACAAGGCCATAGATCCAAGGATCTATCAAAACAAGGCCCCTCAGTCTGACATGGAACTAGCAAGATTCCAGGTGGAACCAAGTCCACCGTCCACTTCCCGACCAGGAGAAGCCCCTAGTATGGACTCCGCCTCCCATAGAAGCGAATATCCCCTAAAGAAAAAGGGGAAGAAGCCAGAAGGACAAAAACCGCCCTCAAGGCCCGAAGCCACCGGCTACACAGGAGAAAGATCCCCGCAAATGACCTAGAAGGACCACAAGTAGTTCACCTAACAGAGGCACAGTCAACCCATTCACCTGCAGAGCAGAGAATCCACGGGTACCCGGGCAAACCAACAGGGGAATGCGACTCTAAGGCGCACCAGAAGACTGTAATCCAGCGCCAGCAGCTGGGTAGAAACCCACCAGGTTAGAGGCGCAAGCCACCCAGCTAACCCCAGATGATATGGGTTACTCTGTGGCAAGGAGTATACTCCGATAGACCGAGCCAACCCTGACCCGGTCAGGTAGATGGAACAAGGACATAGCCCTATTTCCCAACACTGTGGAACATCCTGAAAAGCCCTGAGATCCAAAAAAACCAAAACTGGGACAGGAGCGAAGCCCCAGAAAGAGTTCCAGGGTACCTAATAGTTCAGGCAACTATACCCTGGAACTAAACACCCCGACTGGCCAAAAAGCCAGACAATAGGAATGGAAAATATCCAGAGAAACCAGACAGCGCAGAGAACTCGAAAGCTCCGACCAAATGAAGGAACCACCCCTAGAGTAGTCCAACTCTACAAGGAGCAAGTCAAACGCAGACACTGCACCAGGCCACCGGACACCCGAAGGGATACCTCAAGTTCCCAAAACCCTACTAGCAGGGCTAGTCTCCCTATCACCTCCACAAAGGCAGAGGACACAGGAGAGAGAAAAGGTTCTAAACCTTCACCAGCTAAACAAGTCCCCACAGGGACCAACCAACGTCCGGAACACAGATCCCCAAAAGGAGATCTAACCCACCCGGATACAATGGAAGAAGACCCAAGGGTCTCATAACTCAGACAGACCTTATGCGGCCTAGAGTAAGAACCATATCTAGATACACTAGAAACAGCTGACATGCACACCCTTAAAGGTGCCAAAACAGCAATAGGTTTCAAAATACAAAACCTTCCACATGCTGGACAATCCATACAAGCTGTTGGATCAAGTCCCATAGGACCATCCAGGGGCCTAAAAATTGAAGGCCAAACCACTCAACCAGTGGCAATGGGGCACTACGCCGCCAGCTCCCTCCCACAAGGAGGAGGAACTCTAGGTTCTGATGAAATCAGATGGCAAATGGAGGGACACAGCCGGAACCCTCCCCTGCCCAGACATCCATCACTGAAGGCTATAAGAGGACTGACACAATCCTTTCCTGCCTCGTGAACCCACAGGTCCTCTCGAATACTTAGTGGGACATAAAAAACAGTGATAACTAGACCACTCAGCGCTACTACCGATCAAGCAGAAACAGCGCCATGTGTCTGAACAACCACAAAACCTAGCGAACTTGACAGGACCAGTCTGTACCCCGGGTCCTAACCGGCAAGTTGCACAAATTCTCCCACATAGGGGAAAAAAGGAAAACAGACATTATTAAACATAAGACTAACATGTCCAAACAACTTCCGAAGAAGTAATAAAGAGTATCGATCCCAGAAGGTTCCCGAAGGAAACAGAACAAAAATAAAAGACATCCCATCAGATACAAAATAAAATATAAGGCAACTTGAAGGTTAACGCCCAAAAAAGACACAGGCCTACCCGTAGGACCAGCCAAACGGAGCCCGACTTGTCAAAACTGGGAAAGAACTCCAAAACAAAGACAATAGGAGATTACCTCATCCTCACATGTCTAACGGGTTGTACCATTCGGACTATCAGACTGAAAATTCCCATATCTGAGAACTACAGGATCACTCAATAAAAATAAAAAAAACGTGAAGGCGCACAATCCGGTACCGAAAGGCACAGCACTCCGAAACAGCACCGTCAGGCTGCGGATGCCCCCCCAATGTGGAACACCCGGGACAATAGGGCACGAGCACATTCTCAAACGTCTGGACCCTGCAGACAAGCAAGCGCTAACAAGATCTGCAAGCAAAAATGTGCTGCAAGCTCCGAGGGGTACAACCACCCCACGTGGAGAAAACAAAAACTGAGTTACCCGCATGTGTAGGAGGAATAATGGGTAGGGAACTCACCCCTGGAAGACAGGACCCCCAGAGGCGGATGGCTCAGCAGATCCCTGATTCCCCCGAGCCCAAGGAACCGGGTGCTCTCATATGGCGTATGGAACAAAACTGGTTGACAGGAGTCAACGAGGCCAAACCGGATTCGTCACCGGCCACAGAATCTGAATCTGATATCATAATCGTCTCAGTATCAGAACCCTCCGAAACTGAATCTGAAATGATCACAGGCTTAGCATCAGCATCCCCCATAACTGTAAAGAGGATATAGGAATATGGACTATAAACAATAAAAAACACCCAGCCTGACACCACCAATGACTGGGGCACTCACCACCTCCTAAGACCCGACCCCTGCGGACTAGAATTTCTCAGTCACCAGACATACAAGAATGCAGAAATGAGAGCAGAGTGTAACCACGCCCGGATACAGGGTGAACCGTATAGTCCAAAAAGCGTGCCCAGCAAAAAGGCAGCGTCACTACCAAAAGGTCTCAAAGTTCCAAAACCACAAGCCCATGAACCTTACACATAAGCAGGTTGAATCACATAACAAACATGATAAGAATCCCCCCTCAGTAGATGTTAACCCTCGATTCCAAGATACTAACAGAGACTAACTGAGACCCTTATGTTATAAGTTAAACCCATGAGGTGATAGCTACATGGAAAACATTCATAATACAGTATATTAAATAAAGAAAAATGAAGTGATGTTACTGGATTCAACGCTGTGGAATAAAAAACACAGCCTTTCAAATGTGACGAATAGTGGCATCGCCTCCGCTATGGACTTGAGAGAAGAAAGCAGGCAGCATAACGAAGTTAGACAACGCCGATTGCTTGAGGAGATGGCATCTCCGGACTCTAACTTTCATCCAAGCCCTCACTGAGAGACTGACAGGACTACTTAAAACTCCTGTCCCATGTCGAAGAGTACTACCCTCCATAAGAGACAAAAACAAAAATGTAAAAGTTAAAAATTCTGACATGTCTCTGCCAACCTCCTCGGACGAAAGGCAAAGAATGACTGGGGGCTGAGGGGAGTGAGAGGAGTATTTAAGCCTTTGGCTGGGGTGTCTTTGCCTCCTCCTGGTGGCCAGGTTCTTATTGCCCAAAAGTAATGAATACAGCTGTGGACTCTTTCCATTTAAGAAGAAAATCTGCCAGATTCCAGGTTATCTTTTATGATGAGCCCAATTTTCAGCTTTGCCCAACAAATGGTTGTCTAATGGTTAGATGGAGACCTGGAGAGCCACGGTATCTCGCACCCACTGTGAAATTTGGTGGAGGATTGGTGATGATTTGGGGGTTCTTCAGCAAGGATGGAATCTGGCAGATTTATCTTTGAGAAGGACGCATGAATCAAGTCACGTACAAGGTTATCTTGGAAGAAAACATGCTTCCTTCCAGTCTGATAATGTTCCCCAACTCTGAGGATTATTTGTTTCCAGCAGGACAATGCTCCATGCCACACAGCCAGGTATATCAAGGTGTGGATGAAGAACCATTAGATCAAGACCCTGCCATGACCATCCCAATCTCCAGACCTGAACCCCATTGAAAACCTCTAGAATGTGATCAAGAGGAAGGAGGATGGTCACAAGCCATCAAACAAAGCCGAGCTGCTTGCATTTTTGTGCATCACCACTGACCATCAGGGCATGTGTTAGAAAAGGATATGTGTGATCTTTAATAGTTATCACTGGAGCATTTTGATGACAGAAGTACATTTCCTGGCTCTCAGGATTTCATAAGCCCTCTGAAAAGGAAGGTTATACTAACTAGGCGCTGTTTACTTTCACTCTATTGATTGCATCTATGGAAACAAGAAAAAAATTGTCTTTTTTTTTTCTTTCAAAAACTCTCATTCTTTGGGTGAGAGCTGATACTAACGCACATAAGACAACAAACCAGCCAGTGGAACGTACCTTCAGCTAACAAGCAACGATACCTGTATCAGAGGCCAACCAATAAGTTCTCATGTTCCTTTCAAAATACAGTACAAACAAAACATCCACAATCTTCCTCAAATACACTGAGAATAGAATTGTTTTCTGACACCTGACATAAACATTTAAATTAACTCTCTATTTACTTTTCTAAGTGAAATGAACAGAGATGAAGAATGACCACATTAAGGCAAACAACATGAAGTCAAAAGGAATTTGAAAAATGCACTAAGTGTAAACTAACTTGGTAATTCATTATTGTGCAAGCTACCAGAGAGGGTTCTGTACACAGAATAAGAGTTTACTTATGCAGAAATATTACTTATTGTCTAACAAGTGCAATGGGCACAAGAAGATTGTAGTCTGTACTGGGTGATAGAGTCTAGTAAGGTGGGAGCCTAGGGGCAGAGGATGAATTCACTATGAATGCAAAAATTTACAATACCACAAATTTCTATAGTTACAATGTGAACTGGTGAATTTGATCCTTAGGGCAGACATTTCTTGTGTTCCATGGCACATGCCTTTTGTGCTTCTATGTAAATATAACTCCCAGGTGTCTGAGGAAAAACAAATGGAGTTAAATAATGCCCTGCAGACCATGCCAAACAAAGGGACACCGGTAAAGTCCCTTACAGCTTGTGAGCAGGACACAGACGATAATTGCCAGGTTGTGTGATTGTTTTTCCTGATTAGCTTGCCAGCTGTGTCCTATGTGTTTAACATTGTTGTGGAGGTTAACCACATATCTATCTAGACTCACTAATGCATAAGAAATTAGAGCGTGTAATTTCCAAATTAGAATGTTTCTTTACGTTATGAGTAATGTTGTACATAATGTAATGAACCTCTATTAAAGGGACAGTATACTGTAAAATAGTTTTCCCCTTAATGTGTTTACAATTGCTTTTTTACCAACTGCAGAGTAAAATATGTATGAAAATTAGCTTTTAAGGTTTATCTGTGTATTTTAAAGCTCTGATTTTTTGTTTTGAAGCCACAACCTAATAAAATGGGTTGATCTTGTAGGAATAATCAGATCTCATTACTGTATCACATTGTGTACATACAGGGAGTGCAGAATTATTAGGCAAGTTGTATTTTTGAGGATTAATTTTAATATTGAACAACAACCATGTTCTCAATGAACCCAAAAAACTCATTAATATCAAAGCTGAATAGTTTTGGAAGTAGTTTTTAGTTTGTTTTTAGTTATAGCTATTTTAGGGGGATATCTGTGTGTGCAGGTGACTATTATTGTGCATAATTATTAGGCAACTTAACAAAAAACAAATATATACCCATTTCAATTATTTATTTTTACCAGTGAAACTAATATAACATCTCAACATTCACAAATATACATTTCTGACATTCAAAAACAAAACAAAAACAAATCAAAAGCCTGCCATCCATGGATTCTGTCAGTGTTTTGATCTGTTCACCATCAACATTGCGTGCAGCAGCAACCACAGCCTCCCAGACACTGTTCAGAGAGGTGTACTGTTTTCCCTCCTTGTAAATCTCACATTTGATGATGGACCACAGGTTCTCATTGGGGTTCAGATCAGGTGAACAAGGAGGCCATGTCATTAGATTTTCTTCTTTTATACCCTTTCTTGCCAGCCACGCTGTGGAGTACTTGGACGCGTGTGATGGAGCATTGTCCTGCATGAAAATCATGTTTTTCTTGAAGGATGCAGACTTCTTCCTGTACCACTGCTTGAAGAAGGTGTCTTCCAGAAACTGGCAGTAGGACTGGGAGTTGAGCTTGACTCCATCCTCAACCCGAAAAGGCCCCACAAGCTCATCTTTGATGATACCAGCCCAAACCAGTACTCCACCTCCACCTTGCTGGCGTCTGAGTCGGACTGGAGCTCTCTGCCCTTTACCAATCCAGCCACGGGCCCATCCATCTGGCCCATCAAGACTCACTCTCATTTCATCAGTCCATAAAACCTTAGAAAAATCAGTCTTGAGATATTTCTTGGCCCAGTCTTGACGTTTCAGCTTGTGTGTCTTGTTCAGTGGTGGTCGTCTTTCAGCCTTTCTTACCTTGGCCATGTCTCTGAGTATTGCACACCTTGTGCTTTTGGGCACTCCAGTGATGTTGCAGCTCTGAAATATGGCCAAACTGGTGGCAAGTGGCATCTTGGCAGCTGCACGCTTGACTTTTCTCAGTTCATGGGCAGTTATTTTGCGCCTTGGTTTTTCCACACGCTTCTTGCGACCCTGTTGACTATTTTGAATGAAACGCTTGATTGTTCGATGATCACGCTTCAGAAGCTTTGCAATTTTAAGAGTGCTGCATCCCTCTGCAAGATATCTCACTATTTTTGACTTTTCTGAGCCTGTCAAGTCCTTCTTTTGACCTATTTTGCCAAAGGAAAGGAAGTTGCCTAATAATTATGCACACCTGATATAGGGTGTTGATGTCATTAGACCACACCCCTTCTCATTACAGAGATGCACATCACCTAATATGCTTAATTGGTAGTAGGCTTTCGAGCCTATACAGCTTGGAGTAAGACAACATGCATAAAGAGGATGATGTGGTCAAAATACTAATTTGCCTAATAATTCTGCACTCCCTGTATACCTGCTTCTTTATCTTATATCTGTCCATAAAACAACCACCAGTACTTGGAGAGAACAATGGAAAATCAACATTTTATTACCTTATCCATGCTATATACCACTGGGAGTGTAATTTCTTCTGCTGGCTGTGTTTACAAAGCTTATGTATAGCTTGGACCTGCGGCCACAAACTTTCAGAATAGGTGGGGATACCACATGCTAAATCAACTATTTCAAATGCCGATATAAGGGTAAAGGAGCTACTTGTAAACAATTTAATACACTCCAGCAGGTAAAGTGGATCATTGGGAACAAATTAAAGGGGAGAAAAATTTTGAGTAAACTGTCCCTTTAAGTACAGACTTCTATTTACCAGAGAGTTGCCATGTGCCAGCTTATCAGGGGCACATGAAGCAGTCATGCCCCCCTCACACACCAGGGATTACAGGAAGCCCAGCAACTAAAGGGGTAGGTTGGGTTGTCAGATGTCCTCCATCAGATAAATAGGTGGAGTAATAATCATACCTCAAAGAAGTCCCCAAAGCCCTGTAGCTCCTGTCAACCATTTGCTCACTTCAGATCCAAACTCCATCAGTTAGGGGGGGACAGTCTACTCTAAAATTGTTATTGTTTAAAAAACATAGATAACGCCTTTACTACCCATTCATCAGATTTGCATAACCAATATTGTTATTTTAATATATGACAACGTGAAAAAGAGAGTAGAAACCTAAAATACGAGATTTCTAAAAGTCTAGGCAAAAATCTGCACAACTGTAATAAATAAATAAATAAATAAAGACATTCAGCGGATTCTTAATGGACAAAACAGTTTAATAAAACATTGTTACATACATCCAAACATTCAAACATACAAACCACATACATACAGGGGTTCCCCGGATGGCATATAGAGTAACACAAAGGCCGTGAGGGAAACTGGTGCACCAGTATGCAAAATGGATTAAACTTCGTAACAATATTGCATATATAAGTTGCATATATTTGTAATCCAAAGATATAATGAGCGTCCCAAATGTTCACGAGCCAAGTGAATAGAGTCTATACCCCTTTATATATTATAAAAGTATAGTTACGTTAGAGCATCTGAAACCAGGGGGAGCTATACCTCACCACGTCTTTTCCACAGGTACACAAATGAGCGAGAGGAAGGTGTGATAGATAACAGTTCACTTCGATAACTGTCTTTTTCACGAGGTTGCTCTTCCCTCAGCGGTTGCTCCCATAACGTAATATCTTCTGGGGTAGACAACGAGCAAGCCAAGAATCCTCTGAAAAGTGCTGCAAACTGACGAGTCTTAGAGCTCGTTTCACTCCTTTCCTTGAAGCAGCCCAGTTACTGGGCTGATTTATTGGAGATTGGCCTCATTAGGGAATGCTGCCATTTGTGGAAGGATCTGTAAATCATAACGGCTTCAGTGCCGATTTAGATACTTTAGCAACAAATTATTCTCTTAGAGGCCGGAACAATAAAGAGTCATTTATAAAGATACAATTAGATTAACACTCACATAATCTCACTTCCATTTAATAAACTAAAAGTTTCCGTTCAACAAATGTATTACTTTATTGCTATCTATAGATATATTAAGTACTATAAATTACATTATTCACATTGAAATTACGCTATTCATTTCAAACACAACTAATCTCATATTTTTGATACTACCATTATCCACATTATTCAGAAACAAGGATGAGAGGTGTGCATTTACAGACAGAGGATTAGCCTAAAAATGAGGCAAACTCTAATTTTTCAATTAGACCATTAGGTGCTAACCTATCCATTTAGTTTCTTTGCGCAGTAGGATATTGTCAATATCCCCGCCACGCATGCTAAGTTTTACAGATTCAATTCCAATGAAATTTAGATCATCGGTTTTTGATTCATGAAATTGCGCGTAGTGTCTCGCTACTGGGCTATCAATATTGCAATCTTTTATGTCATCCCTATGTTCTGAGATTCGAGAACGTAGTTCTCTAAAGGTTTTTCCAACATAAAAACTTTTACAGGAGCAATAGAGTAAGTATATAACACCTTTAGTGGAACAGTTGATGAAAGAGTTAATTTTATATGTGTATCCTGTATTAGTGTTAAAGGTTTACTCCTCTGCATATATTGACAGCAAACACAGTGGCCGCATGGTGTGCTGCCTACAATTTTTTGTGCATTTGAATTCACTTTTAACAAGAATGTCTTTAAGGTTACTGCATCGCCTTGCGGTCATTTGGGGATAATCTCCCACATATTGATGAAGTATTGTGTCATTAGTTAGTAGGTGCCAGTTTCTATTTAGAGTGTCTTTTACTTTACTCCAATGGGCATTATATTTTGTTATAAACCTGATCTTATTTTCTTCAGTTTTGTCATCTGTATTTTTTCTTTTATATAGAAGGTCCTTTCTTTGGTGTTGGGATGCTCTATAGAGTGCTCTCTTTACACACCTTTTAGAATAGCCTCTCTCATGGAATCGAGCCGCCATCTCTTTTGCTTGTATTTTAAAGGTTTTATCATCGGAACATATTCTGCGTAGCCGCAGAAATTGTCCATAGGGGATGCCTTTTTTCAAATTTTCAGGGTGGTGACTCGATCCCAGGAGGAGGCTATTGGTTGCCGTGGATTTACGAAAGACTTCTGTCTCAATTTTCCCATCTTTTTTGCTAATTTTCAGATCCAAAAAGTTAATTGAGTCTAAATCATAGTTACAAGTAAGGAAAATATTACAGTCGTTACAATTCAGAAGAGAGATAAATTTAATCAATTCATCTTCAGTGCCGTCCCATAATAGCAAAATATCATCTACATATCTGATCCAGAGGGCCACATGTGCACCAACCACATCCGCATGTTCACCAAAAACAATCTGGTTGTCCCATCCACCTAGATGTAAGCAGGCGTAGGTTGGTGCACATGTAGACCCCATTGCTGTACCTTGTCTCTGTAACATTTTCCATCAAAGATGAAGATATTGTTGTCCAGAACAAATTTCAACAGGTCAATGACAAATTTAGTATGTTTTTTATAGCCTAGACCACGTGTATTGAGAAATTCTTCACATGTTTTGAGGCCAACTGAATGCGGGATAGAGGAGTATAGGGATTCAACGTCCAGGGACACTAAAAAAGTGTCCTCATGAACGCTGATCCCATCGAGTTTTTTAATCACGTCTGTTGAATCTTGTACAAAAGTACGAAGATCATTGACAAAAGGCTGCAAAAATCGGTCAACATATTTACTAATTCCTTCCGTGGGACCTCCTATCCCTGATATTATGGGACGTCCCGGAGGGTTATCAAGGGACTTGTGAAGCTTAGGAATCCAGTAGAACACTGGTATCTTTGGTTTATGATTATATAAAAAACCAAATTGGTGACTTGTGATTAAATTATTTCTTCGTGCATTATTTAGCATGAAGAGTAATTCATTATGGGATTTGTAAAATTCGTCAGTTGAGGATTTCGAGTATTGTTTTGGATCTGATAGCTGTCTCATTGCTTCTTTAATGTAAAAATCCTGATTTAGGATAACAATATTGCCGCCCTTATCGGCCGGCTTTATGATTAATTCAGGATGTCTTGTGAGCTTGTTAAGTGCTCTACGTTCAGATTTGGTGAGGTTATCATTCACAATACCTGTGTTCTCAATTTTCATTAAATCGAGAGTCACATTTTGTACAAAAACAGAAATATTAGGAATGGAGGAAAAAGAGGGCATGCAAGTAGATTTCTTCTTAAAATCTGTCTTGGGATATATGTCAGTAATTTCATTACTTTGTTCAGAGAGCAAGGTTTCAAGGTTATGGAGAGCCTCATTCTCTTGTCTACAGGACAGGTCAATCTGAGTCTTAGGTGTCATAACCTTTTTTAGTGCAAGTTTCCTTGCAAAGAGATGTAAGTCTTTAGTGACCGATGGTATTGATGTGAACTGTTATCTATCACACCTTCCTCTCGCTCATTTGTGTACCTGTGGAAAAGACGCGGTGAGGTATAGCTCCCCCTGGTTTCAGACGCTCTAACGTAACTATACTTTTATAATATATAAAGGGGTATAGACTCTATTCACTTGGCTCGTGAACATTTGGGACGCTCATTATATCTTTGGATTACAAATATATGCAACTTATATATGCAATATTGTTACGAAGTTTAATCCATTTTGCATACTGGTGCACCAGTTTCCCTCACGGCCTTTGTGTTACTCTATATGCCATCCGGGGATCCCCTGTATGTATGTGGTTTGTATGTTTGAATGTTTGGATGTATGTAACAATGTTTTATTAAACTTTTTTGTACTTTAAGAATCCGCTGAATGTCTTTATTTATTTATTTATTACAGTTGTGCAGATTTTTGCCTAGACTTTTAGAAACCTCGTATTTTAGGTTTCTACTCTCTTTTTCACGTTGTCATATATTCATTACTCTAGGATGCACCTGTATATTTTGGACGATTAATAAGAGTGCTACTTACCTTTCTTTTGTTGTTATTTTAATATACTTCATAACACCTAAAACTGTAAATATCTGCCTTTTTAAGCCCCTGCAGACCACTTTTATATCAAACCATATTATAAACTTTTCACAGCAAGACAGAGCTAGTTAATGTGTACCATGTAGATAACACTGTGCTCACTCCTGTGGAGTTACAAATGAGACTGCACTGATTGGCTAAAATGCAGGTCGGAAACAGCCATGAGATAAGGGGGTGTTCTGCAGAGGCTTAGATACAAAGTAATCACAGAGGTAAAAAGTGTATTAATATAACAGTGTTGGGTATGCAAACTATCACAATTTTCGAGTAGACTGTCTCTTTAAGTACTCAGTTTTGTTTTCATTTGTAACATATATTTTGCACGACTGCCATCCTGTAACACCTAGCAATAAGATTATTGCCAATTATGTTTATGTTACTGACCCTAATGCAATCTGATGATTTCTTAGTATATATTTCTGGTTATGTGTGTAAAAGACCCTGCAGTGTGTGTTACTGACAATGTAGTAGTTAAATTGTTACACTGTGTGTGTTACTGGCAATAAAGGGATTAAACTAAAGGGATATGAAACCCTACATTATTGCAATATATATTAATTATTTATTTTGCTGCCTTTTGCTGTAAAAACACCTGAAAACTGTGCTTGTTCCACTTTTTCCCAGGAAATCTTGGGTTAATACTTTATTATATAAATTATGTGAGCTTCTGTTTATTTCCTCCCTCCCACTAAGCTTCTCTGCAGTCACATGTTTTTAAAAGGTGGAATATCAGTTTTGCATCAACAATCATGATAGGAAAATCATTCTTTACAATAGCAGTGAGTATACTGGGTTATTTAGGTGTGAATATTATTGTAAATACCCACATTTATATTTGTATTTAACTGTTAGATGGAGAATAGAAAGGAATATGTTTGTCTGTTTAAATTCCTGTTGAATAAACCACCTTAAGACAGTCTACACTAAAATTGTTATTGTTTAAAAAGATAGATAATGCCTTAACTTCCCATTCCCCAGCTTTGCACAACCAACATTGTTATATTAATATACATTATAACATCTAAACCTCTAAATGTCTGCCTGTTTCTAAGCCACTAAAGACAGCCTCTTATCACATGCTTTTTATTAGCTTTTCACAACAGGGTACAGCTAGTTCATGTGAGCCATATAGATAAATAACTCTTCTTGTGTTAGCACAATGCAAAAACAGAATTTATGTTTACCTGATAAATTTCTTTCTCCAACGGTGTGTCCGGTCCACGGCGTCATCCTTACTTGTGGGATATTCTCTTCCCCAACAGGAAATGGCAAAGAGCCCAGCAAAGCTGGTCACATGATCCCTCCTAGGCTCCGCCTACCCCAGTCATTCGACCGACGTTAAGGAGGAATATTTGCATAGGAGAAACCATATGGTACCGTGGTGACTGTAGTTAAAGAAAATAAATTATCAGACCTGATTAAAAAACCAGGGCGGGCCGTGGACCGGACACACCGTTGGAGAAAGAAATTTATCAGGTAAACATAAATTCTGTTTTCTCCAACATAGGTGTGTCCGGTCCACGGCGTCATCCTTACTTGTGGGAACCAATACCAAAGCTTTAGGACACGGATGAAGGGAGGGAGCAAATCAGGTCACCTAAATGGAAGGCACCACGGCTTGCAAAACCTTTCTCCCAAAAATAGCCTCAGAAGAAGCAAAAGTATCAAACTTGTAAAATTTGGTAAAAGTGTGCAGTGAAGACCAAGTCGCTGCCCTACATATCTGATCAACAGAAGCCTCGTTCTTGAAGGCCCATGTGGAAGCCACAGCCCTAGTGGAATGAGCTGTGATTCTTTCGGGAGGCTGCCGTCCGGCAGTCTCGTAAGCCAATCTGATGATGCTTTTAATCCAAAAAGAGAGAGAGGTAGAAGTTGCTTTTTGACCTCTCCTTTTACCTGAATAAACAACAAACAAGGAAGATGTTTGTCTAAAATCCTTTGTAGCATCTAAATAGAATTTTAGAGCGCGAACAACATCCAAATTGTGCAACAAACGTTCCTTCTTTGAAACTGGTTTTGGACACAGAGAAGGTACGATAATCTCCTGGTTAATGTTTTTGTTAGAAACAACTTTTGGAAGAAAACCAGGTTTAGTACGTAAAACCACCTTATCTGCATGGAACACCAGATAAGGAGGAGAACACTGCAGAGCAGATAATTCTGAGACTCTTCTAGCAGAAGAAATCGCAACTAAAAACAAAACTTTCCAAGATAATAACTTAATATCAACGGAATGTAAGGGTTCAAACGGAACCCCCTGAAGAACTGAAAGAACTAAATTGAGACTCCAAGGAGGAGTCAAAGGTTTGTAAACAGGCTTGATTCTAACCAGAGCCTGAACAAAGGCTTGAACATCTGGCACAGCTGCCAGCTTTTTGTGAAGTAATACCGACAAGGCAGAAATCTGTCCCTTCAGGGAACTAGCAGATAATCCTTTTTCCAATCCTTCTTGAAGGAAGGATAGAATCCTAGGAATCTTAACCTTGTCCCAAGGGAATCCTTTAGATTCACACCAACAGATATATTTTTTCCAAATTTTGTGGTAAATCTTTCTAGTTACAGGCTTTCTGGCCTGAACAAGAGTATCGATAACAGAATCTGAGAATCCTCGCTTCGATAAAATCAAGCGTTCAATCTCCAAGCAGTCAGCTGGAGTGAAACCAGATTCGGATGTTCGAACGGACCCTGAACAAGAAGGTCTCGTCTCAAAGGTAGCTTCCAAGGTGGAGCCGATGACATATTCACCAGATCTGCATACCAAGTCCTGCGTGGCCACGCAGGAGCTATCAAGATCACCGACGCCCTCTCCTGATTGATCCTGGCTACCAGCCTGGGGATGAGAGGAAATGGCGGGAACACATAAGCTAGTTTGAAGGTCCAAGGTGCTACTAGTGCATCCACTAGAGCCGCCTTGGGATCCCTGGATCTGGCCCCGTAGCAAGGAACTTTGAAGTTCTGACGAGAAGCCATCAGATCCATGTCTGGAATGCCCCACAGGTGAGTGACTTGGGCAAAGATTTCCGGATGGAGTTCCCACTCCCCCGGATGCAATGTCTGACGACTCAGAAAATCCGCTTCCCAATTTTCCACTCCTGGGATGTGGATAGCAGACAGGTGGCAGGAGTGAGACTCCGCCCATAGAATGATTTTGGTCACTTCTTCCATCGCTAGGGAACTCCTTGTTCCCCCCTGATGGTTGATGTACGCAACAGTTGTCATGTTGTCTGATTGAAACCGTATGAACTTGGTCCTCGCTAGCCGAGGCCAGGCCTTGAGAGCATTGAATATCGCTCTCAGTTCCAGAATATTTATCGGTAGAAGAGATTCTTCCCGAGACCAAAGACCCTGAGCTTTCAGGGATCCCCAGACCGCGCCCCAGCCCATCAGACTGGCGTCGGTCGTGACAATGACCCACTCTGGTCTGCGGAACGTCATCCCTTGAGACAGATTGTCCAGGGACAGCCACCAACGGAGTGAGTCTCTGGTCCTCTGATTTACTTGTATCTTCGGAGACAAGTCTGTATAGTCCCCATTCCACTGACTGAGCATGCACAGTTGTAATGGTCTTAGATGAATGCGCGCAAAAGGAACTATGTCCATCGCCGCTACCATCAACCCGATCACTTCCATGCACTGAGCTATGGAAGGAAGAGGAACGGAATGAAGTATCCGACAAGAGTCTAGAAGTTTTGTTTTTCTGGCCTCTGTTAGAAAGATCCTCATTTCTAAAGAGTCTATAATTGTTCCCAAGAAGGGAACCCTTGTTGACGGGGATAGAGAACTCTTTTCCGCGTTCACCTTCCAGCCGTGAGATCTGAGAAAGGCCAGGACAATGTCCGTGTGAGCCTTTGCTTGAGGAAGGGACGACGCTTGAATCAGAATGTCGTCCAGGTAAGGTACTACTGCAATGCCCCTTGGTCTTAGCACCGCTAGAAGGGAGCCTAGTACCTTTGTGAAAATCCTTGGAGCAGTGGCTAATCCGAAAGGAAGCGCCACGAACTGGTAATGTTTGTCCAGGAATGCAAATCTTAGGAACCGATGATGTTCCTTGTGGATAGGAATATGTAGATACGCATCCTTTAAATCCACCGTGGTCATGAATTGACCCTCCTGGATGGAAGGAAGAATAGTTCGAATGGTTTCCATCTTGAAAGATGGAACCTTGAGAAACTTGTTTAAGATCTTGAGATCTACGATTGGTCTGAACGTTCCCTCTTTTTTGGGAACTATGAACAGATTGGAGTAGAACCCCATCCCTTGTTCTCTTAGTGGAACAGGATGAATCACTCCCATTTTTAACAGGTCTTCTACACAATGTAAGAACGCCTGTCTTTTTATGTGGTCTGAAGACAACTGAGACCTGTGGAACCTCCCCCTTGGGGGAAGTCCCTTGAATTCCAGAAGATAACCCTCGGAGACTATTTCTAGCGCCCAAGGATCCAGAACATCTCTTGCCCAAGCCTGAGCGAAGAGAGAGAGTCTGCCCCCCACCAGATCCGGTCCCGGATCGGGGGCCAATATTTCATGCTGTCTTGGTAGCAGTGGCAGGCTTCTTGGCCTGCTTTCCCTTGTTCCAGCCTTGCATTGGTCTCCAAGCTGGCTTGGCTTGAGAAGTATTACCCTCTTGCTTAGAGGACGTAGCACTTTGGGCTGGTCCGTTTTTACGAAAGGGACGAAAATTGGGTCTATTTTTCGCCTTGAAAGGCCGATCCTGAGGAAGGGCGTGGCCCTTACCCCCAGTGATATCCGAGATAATCTCTTTCAAGTCAGGGCCAAACAGCGTTTTCCCCTTGAAAGGAATGTTTAGTAGCTTGTTCTTGGAAGACGCGTCAGCCGACCAAGATTTCAACCAAAGCGCTCTGCGCGCCACAATAGCAAACCCAGAATTCTTAGCCGCTAACCTAGCCAATTGCAAAGTGGCGTCTAGGGTGAAAGAATTAGCCAATTTGAGAGCATTGATTCTGTCCATAATCTCCTCATAAGGAGGAGAATCACTATCGAGCGCCTTTATCAGTTCATCAAACCAGAAACATGCGGCTGTAGTGACAGGGACAATGCATGAAATTGGTTGTAGAAGGTAACCCTGCTGAACAAACATCTTTTTAAGCAAACCTTCTAATTTTTTATCCATAGGATCTTTGAAAGCACAACTATCCTCTATGGGTATAGTGGTGCGTTTGTTTAAAGTAGAAACCGCTCCCTCGACCTTGGGGACTGTCTGCCATAAGTCCTTTCTGGGGTCGACCATAGGAAACAATTTTTTAAATATGGGGGGAGGGACGAAAGGAATACCGGGCCTTTCCCATTCTTTATTAACAATGTCCGCCACCCGCTTGGGTATAGGAAAAGCTTCTGGGAGCTCCGGCACCTCTAGGAACTTGTCCATTTTACATAGTTTCTCTGGGATGACCAACTTTTCACAATCATCCAGAGTGGATAATACCTCCTTAAGCAGAATGCGGAGATGTTCCAACTTAAATTTAAATGCAATTACATCAGGTTCAGCCTGTTGAGAAATGTTCCCTGAATCAGTAATTTCTCCCTCAGACAAAACCTCCCTGGCCCCCTCAGATTGGGTTAGGGGCCCTTCAGAGATATTAATATCAGCGTCGTCATGCTCTTCAGTAACTAAAACAGAGCAGCCACGCTTACGCTGACAAGGGTTCATTTTGGCTAAAATGTTTTTGACAGAATTATCCATTACAGCCGTTAATTGTTGCATAGTAAGCAGTATTGGCGCGCTAGATGTACTAGGGGCCTCCTGAGTGGGCAAGACTCGTGTAGACGAAGGAGGGAATGATGCAGTACCATGCTTACTCCCCTCACTTGAGGAATCATCTTGGGCATCATTGTCATTATCACATAAATCACATTTATTTAAATGAACAGGAATTCTGGCTTCCCCACATTCAGAACACAGTCTATCTGGTAGTTCAGACATGTTAAACAGGCATAAACTTGATAATAAAGTACAAAAAACGTTTTAAAATAAAACCGTTACTGTCACTTTAAATTTTAAACTGAACACACTTTATTACTGCAATTGCGAAAAAACATGAAGGAATTGTACAAAATTCACCAAATTTTCACCACAGTGTCTTAAAGCCTTAAAAGTATTGCACACCAAATTTGGAAACTTTAACCCTTAAAATAACGGAACCGGAGCCGTTTTAACACTTTAACCCCTTTACAGTCCCTGGTATCTGCTTTGCTGAGACCCAACCAAGCCCAAAGGGGAATACGATACCAAATGACGCCTTCAGAAAGTCTTTTCTAAGTATCAGAGCTCCTCTCACATGCGACTGCATGCCATGCCTCTCAAAAACAAGTGCGCCACACCGGCGCGAAAATGAGGCTCTGCTTATGCTTTGGGAAAGCCCCAGAGAAATAAGGTGTCTAATACAGTGCCTGCCGATATTATAATATCAATAAACCCAGATAAAATGATTCCTCAAAGCTAAATATGTTTTAAAACTGAATCGATTTAGCCCAGAAAAGTCTACAATCTTAATAAGCCCTTGTGAAGCCCTTATTTACCATCGTAATAAACATGGCTTACCGGATCCCATAGGGAAAAAATGACAGCTTCCAGCATTACATCGTCTTGTTAGAATGTGTCATACCTCAAGCAGCAAGAGACTGCACACTGTTCCCCCAACTGAAGTTAATTGCTCTCAACAGTCCTGTGTGGAACAGCCATGGATTTTAGTTACGGTGCTAAAATCATTTTCCTCATACAAACAGAAATCTTCATCTCTTTCCTGTTTCTGAGTAAATAGTACATACCAGCACTATTTTAAAATAACAAACTCTTGATTGAATAATAAAAACTACAGTTAAACACTAAAAAACTCTAAGCCATCTCCGTGGAGATGTTGCCTGTACAACGGCAAAGAGAATGACTGGGGTAGGCGGAGCCTAGGAGGGATCATGTGACCAGCTTTGCTGGGCTCTTTGCCATTTCCTGTTGGGGAAGAGAATATCCCACAAGTAAGGATGACGCCGTGGACCGGACACACCTATGTTGGAGAAAGAGACAGCACAAAACAGCACTAATTGGCTAAAATGCAAGTCAATAAATAATAAATAAAAAATCATGTGATCAGGGGGCTGTCAGAAGATGCTTAGATACAAGGTAATCACAGAGGTAAAAAGTATATTAATATAACAGTGTTGGTTATGCAAAACTGGGGAATGGATAATAAAGGGATTATCTATCTTTTAAAACAATAAAAATTATATTGTAGACTGCCCCTTTAAGGGAAGGGAAAAGGGCAGACTACCCCAGTCTCTTCTGCACATGTGCAAGCAGAGTTTATGCTATATATGTGTATTAGTTTGTGATTGGGTAGAAAGGATTCTTTTGTTCTGGGGGACAGGGAAATCAGTGAAAAGAAAAAAACATACAATATACTTATTTGAAAGCTTCCTTTTTTATTGCAAAATTATTCTCAGATATGAAGGTTCGGTTCCTAATCATGGGGTTTACATTTTATGCTTAAAGGGACAGTACACTGTAAAATTGTTTTTATATGAATGTATTTTCAATGACTTATTATACCAGTTGCAGAGTATAAAAGGTATGTGAAATTGCACTTTCAGGTTTATTTGTGTATATGAAGTAGCTGGTTTTGTGGTTTTAAACCACAGCCTATTACAATGGATTGAGCTTCAGGTAATATCATATGTCATTATGTTATCACTTTCTGTACACACACTTGCTTCCTTAACTTATATTTGTCTAGAAAACCAAAGCTCAATACTATAATACAATGGAAAATGATCATTTTATTACTTAACTATCATGCCCTCCACTGAGAGTGTAATCTCTTCTGCTGGCTGTGTTTACTTAGGCTATTTAATAGAATATACTCCAGTATAGAAACTTTCAGTATAGGTTGGGATACCACAGGCTAAATCAGCTATTTCATGCCAAAATAGCTGTAAAGGAGCTACTTATAAAAAATTTAAAACACTCCAGCAGGTAAAATGAATCATTGGGAACAATTTAAAGGGGAGATTTTTTGGGGGGTGAACTGTCCCTTTAATGTCCCTTTAAAGGTACATAAAACAGGTTGAGATCTGTGCATATCCTAAAAGGACTAATTAATTAAAAATAATTTGCATTAAAAAATTGTTTAAAAATTGCTGGCAAGTATTTTAAAATAATTTTCAAAAATAAGCAAAGTAAATTACATAGCTAAGCTGCCTGGATCAGCTAACTCCACCCCTCTTATCAGTGTTTAGACACAGGCATTGTATTTCAGCTGAGCTCACAGCTTCTAGGCATGCTCCAGCAGATAATCCCTATGCACTTTTGCCTTCTACCAAAACAACTAGCCATAGAAGGAAATGTGGAGGTGGGGGGGGGGAGTTAGAGCTTTACAATTCAGAAAGTAAAATGAAATGGCGAGGTACTGCAGTATAAATTTGCAGGTAAAGTAATTAAAGTACATATTTTTATATTTTGTCTCTATCGCAACTTGTTTTATGTCCCTTTAAGTATAAGCCACTGTTTAGCGTTTTTTTATTACAACAATGAAACAGACTACTTTATATTGCTTTAAAGTAATTACACAGCTGGGTTTGCACACAGAATCATTTGTACAGTTTCTTTTATTGCCTGTTTTATATATGTCCCTTATTGTCCTCAGCAGGAGAGATAGATAAGGGGAAACTAAGTTTAAACATGATAGTGCCCATTACTTTATAGAAATTAAAGCACTTTATAGAAACTAATTCTTTACACATATATCTTCAATATTTAGACAACTAATATTATTATTAAAAAAATCCATCTACATATAATTAAAAGGCTAATTTTTGCTTTGAATATATCAATATCTAGCATGTATTTACTGTTTTACATCCCTTCAGCTAACATCTAAAAATATCTTAAAATGTTTCTTATGAATAGAGGATTACATGCATAATGTATGTGAAAAGCAATACATAGAAAGCTTAAGTTCATTTAGAAAATAAAAGCTGAAGCTGAAGTCACTGCAACCTTGACTTTTTTTTAGCTACAGCATTCTGTGTAGAAGAAAAGTGAATCGAGACAAGGAGGCCAGAATCATGTAAAAAGCAAAGGACTTGTAAGTTTGGACATTTGGATGTTGGCTAAATTATAATTCTTCCCCTTACTTTGCTGTATTTATAAATCTCATGTAACCTGGCACATTGGAAAGATCAGTGCTTTAGAGACAGCAGAGAACAGAGAGCAGAGTTGCTCCATGGGATTGGTGTAAAAACGAGAGTAAAAGTACAACACAAAGGGCGAGATTACATGTGCTGCGCAAGCTTCAGCGCAACTGCTGAAAGCCGCGCCGCCCGTAATTTCACCTTGCACATCGGGGTATCACATAAACCCAGCTGGCAGTTCATAAAGTGCCGTAAGTCTGATAAACTAGCGATGTCCAAAAATGAGCGTAAATACAAATTTCTGGAGTCGCCAGTGATTTACGGCACTTTAGAACCTGCTGGCGCCTAAGAAAATAAAAAAAAAGTCAAATCTCCAGTAAAAGTCTAACCCGCCTCCCAAAAATAAACTTGACATGTTAAACCCCTATATCCGCCATCAAACCCACATCGGAACTAATAATAAATGTATTTACCCCTAAACCGACAACCTCCCCACAACATAATATGCCTAATTCTACTATTAACCCCTAATCCGCTATTCACCCACATCGCCTAATAAAAGTATTAACCCCTAAATCCGCCAACCCCAACATCGCAAACTACTTAATAAATGTATTAACCCCTAATCCGCCATTCACCCACATCACAAAGACCCTTTCATGACAGGGCTAAAAAGTCTACATCGGAACAGCGTTCCGATATAGACAAATTGAAATCACGCAATCGTGCAAAAGATCTCGAGATTTCAATTATGGAATCGGGTCTGGGGGGCGTCCCTAAGACGCTAGGAACGCCCTCCAGACCCCGATCAAATCCTGCAAGCCTAGTAGGCTTCAGGACAGCCGTTTGCGATGACGTTGTATTCCATCATAACGGAATACAACGGCATAACGGCATTAAAAGGTTAAAACTATTAACCCCTAATCTGCCATTAACCCACATCGCAAAGCACCTATGAAAACTATCAACCCCTAATCAGCCATTAACCCACATCGCAACAAACCTTATAAAACTATTAACCCCTAAACCGCCAAACCCACAATAATCCTAATAAAACTATTAACCCATAATCCCCCTAACCCCCACAAAGAAAGTACCCTAATTAACCTATTAACCCCTAATCCGCCAAACCCCCACAATGCAAATAACTAATTTAAAGGGATAGGAAAGTCAAAATTAAACTTGCATGATTCAGATAGAGCATGTCATTTTAAGACACTTTTAAATTTACTTATATTTTCAAATATGCTTCGTTCTCTTAGTATCCATTGTTAAAAATGAATACGCACATATCATACACTAGTGGGAGCTGCTGTTAATTGGTGCCTGCACACATTTGTCTCTTGTGATTGGCTAAATAGATGTGTTAATAGTGCAATGCTGTCCCTTCAGCAATGGATAACAAGAGAATGAAGCAAATTTGATAGTAGAAGTAAATTGGAAAGTTGTTTCAAATTGTATGTTCTATATGAATCATAAAAGAAAATTTTAGGGTTAACTATTCCTTTAATTACTAAGACCCCTAATCTAACACCCACTAAATTAACCCCAAATTACATAAAATAATAAAATACTAAATTATAATTAAAATAAAAAATCATAACAGTACTTAGAAAAATAAACCTAATAAAAAAAAAAATTAATCTGAAATTACCAAAAATAAAAAAGTCTAACATTACATAAAATAATAAACAAAATTATCCAAAATAAAAAAAATTAATCTTAATCCCTATGAAAATAAAAAAGCACCCCAAAATAAAAACACCCCCTAATCTAATGCTAAAATAACAATAGCCCTTAAAATGGCTTTTTGTAGGGCATTGCCCTAAGTTAAACAGCTCTTTTACCTTAAAAAATCCCCCTTCTAACAGTAAAACCCCCCACCCACCAAACCCCCCAAAATAAATAAACCTAACACTAAAACTAAACTAAACTACTCATTGCCCCTAAAGGGGCATTTGTATGGGCATTGCCCTTAAAAGGGCATTCAGCTATTTTACTGCCCTTAAAAGGGCATTCAGCTCTTTTAAGAATGCCCAATAAATCCCTAATCTTAAAAAAAAAAATCCTAAATCTAACCCCCAAATAGATACTCACCGTTCCTGAAGTCCGGCGGAGAAGGTCCTGTTCCAGGCGGCGGTGAAATCTTCCAAGCGGCCGACATCTACTTCCAAGCGGGGTCCACTTCCTTCTTCATCTAGGACCAAGCAGGCGCGAAGCAGAGCTTAGCGCGGAGCAGCACCAGCGACCGTGGAGTGTGGAGGATCCTCTTCGTACAATTGCCGCCGTACACTGAATAGTGAATTCAAGGTACGCATTTAAATATGGCATTCCTATTGGCTGATTTAAATCTTCAAATTCAATTCAGACAATAGGATGAGAGCTACTGAAATCCTATTGGCTTGTAGGATTTCTACACTCTGCGCCGGCTTGGTCCTGGATGGAAGAAGATGTCGGCCGCTTGAAAGAAGACTTCACCACCGTCTGGAACAGGACCTTCTCCACCGGACTTCAGGAACAGTGAGTACCTATTTGGGGGTTAGATTTAGGATTTTTTTTGGGGGGGATTGATTTTTTTTTTTAGATTAGGGCATTATTGGGCAGTCTTAAAGGAGTCAGTAACAGAGCTGAATGCCCATACAAATGGGTAGTTTATGATTTTTTAGTGTTAGCTTTTTTTTATTTTGGGGGGTTTGGTGGGTGGGGGGTTTACTGTTAGAGGGGGGATTTAGTATTTTTTAAGGTAAAGTAGCTGTTTAACTTAGGGCAATACCAGACAAAAGGCCCTTTTAAGGGTTATTGGTAGTTTAGTATTAGATTAGGGGGTGTTTTTATTTTGGGGGGCTTTTTTATTTTCATAGGGATTAGGTTTAATTTTATTTTTGATAATTTGGTTTATTATTTTATGTAATGTTAGACTTTTTTATTTTTTGTAATCTTAAAATAATTTAATCTTAGTTTTTTTATATTTAAGTAATGTTAGCTTTTTTATTTTAATTGTAACTTAGTATTTTTTAATTTAGGTAATTGGGGTTAATTTAGGGGGTGTTAGGTTAAAGGGTTTAGTAATTTAGTTATTTGCTTTGTGGGGGTTTGGCGGATTAAGGGTTAATAGTTTTATTATGTTTATTGCGTTATGGGTTAATGGCGGATTAGGGGTTAATAGTTTTATTAGCTTTATTGCGTTGTGGGTTAATAGTGTATTGGGGTTAATAGTTTTATTAGGTTTATTGCGATGTGGGTTAACCCTTTGAGTGCTAAGCACTTTCCCACCTGGGTGCTAAGCACATTTGAGGGTTTTTTAAATTTTACATTTTTAATTTATTACATTTTTTTAACTTTTTTTTCTTTTCATTTCAGATCCCCAAGACTTATACATTTGGAAAGGTTAGGCGATTACCTTTCCAATGGTGGGTCTTGGGGGTCTGTAGCTGCTTAGATGCCTGAGATACAGGCTTCTAAGCAGCATGCCCCCTTTCCCTATATTGTCCATTGTCTTTTTTACATAAAGTTGCGAGGTGACGTCATCACGTCATTACGCGTGACGTCACCACGCAAAACGGGAAGCCCCGGCGATGCCTGTCACTCTACAGGCACGATTGCCGGGGTAGGAGCGGGTGGGAGCCCCCAGATCTCCTTCAAGGTGGGAAGAGTGCTAGCGACGGCTCTGAGCCGTCGTTAGCACCTGAGTGTGAAACTCTGCGACGGCTCAGAGCCGTCGTTAGCACTCAAGGGGTTAATGGCAGATTAGGGGTTAATAGTTTTATTAGGTTTATTGTGATGTGGGTTAATGGCGGATTAAGGGTTAATAGTTTTAGTAGTTTTATTGCAATGTGGGTTAATGGCGGATTAGGGGTTAATATACTTTATTAGTTATTGCGTAAAATTTCTCCATTTTCAACGCGTAAATCCTTGTGCTGAATATGTGATACCGATTTGCGATGCGGTTCTATGTTAGCTTATGAGAGTAAAAATTGCGGCAACGGGTGAAATATACATGTCGCTTTTGCGGGCGACACAGCATATGTAATCTTGCCCAAAGTGTATAGCTCTGCCTGGAGCTTTTGTAAACTTCCCCCAGGAATTGCTGTGAAGTAACATAGGAGGCAGGGGTGTGCTTGGGAAGCATGTGTGCTGGTATAAACAGGGAGGGATATTTATTAGGCCTGAATATAAAATTGAAGGGAGTTTTAAAAATGTGAGGAATGCAGATTGCAAATGATAAATAGAGAGAGAAAAGCAATAATAATCCACAAACACTAAAATGTCTGCCATGAAAAATCTTGGCAGAAAGTCTTCCTCCTTTAGGTACAGGAAAACATGCAGAGATAAGAAGGTAAAACCAAAAAAAGGAAGTTTCATAAAGTAACAAGGTTACCAGAAACCGAGAGGTCAAGGTCTCCCAAGAGGATTGCTAGAAAATTAAAGCAAACACAAAGAATGTTTCACAAAGAGGGGCTGATTTTCTGAACCTTGTCAGATCTGATGTGGTTTTTCACAATGACCCTCGCAGGGGCTGCCCTGGTGGAATTATTGTTAAAAAGTGTCAGTCCCTGCGAGTGGCAAGATGGCTCCTATATAAATAATGGAGCTTGATGGAAAAGACATTTCGCTCAATAGAGCAAAGTTAGCAGGGAGCAGGAGGGACACTTTAAGTGCGTCCCCTGCTATTTTCACTCCACAAAGCGAAGTGCCCCTTTCCAGTGAGCGCCATTACTCGGTATAGAAAACCATGTCTGATCTGGCGACGTTCAGATCATCGGGCCCATTGTCTGAGTAATATATTAAGGGAACAATAAACACATTGGGCCAGAGTACACGTGGAGCTCTAAATATTACTTTCAAGCAAGCGATATTTGTGCTCCACTGTGTAATACCAGTGCACGCTAATGTGTGCTGGTATTACAAGTTAACAGCAATGCAAATGAGAGCTTGCATTCGCATTGCTGGAAAGCAATGTGCTTATGAGAGCATATTTCCATAGGCTCCAATGGGAGCCTCGGTCTGATGTCGTCAGAGACGGCATCAGAATCTAAGCGCAGTGAATGGAGTAAGTAGCGCAGCGATTGCAGCATTTGTAAATATATATGTATATGCTGATAAACATATATATATTTGTGTTAATATGTGAATATATACATATTAACACATAAATATATATGTATATAAGCATATACATATAGATTTACTGGGAACACACAGTTCCCATAGTCCGCAATGTAAAGGCACTTTTCAGTGCTGTTTTTTTTTCTAACACCCCACTCCCGCTAAATTTAGACCCCAAAAACTGCCTAGTGCAGTTGTTTTTATTTTTTTTAAAAAAAATGCTACTATTTTGAGGGCATTTGGGGCACTTTTAGAAAATTAACCAGAGATCTGATCTCTGGTTAATTTTCTAAATGCTAATTTTCTGAGAACTTGCGGTAGCAATAACCAGCCACTTTTAATGGCTGCTTAATTATTGCGTGTCCACACATGGGCAAATATGCCGTTTGCGGTCATGAAATTATTTAGTGCTCCACTTGTAATCTTGCCCCTTGTAATTTTAGAAGATATCTATGCAATCTTTCAAAACATAGCATGTTAGGTGATAACGCCTCTGCTCATTGCAAAATGGGAAGAGATAAACTGTACATGCTCACAATACCTCAGTGTCTCCTCCTTGTGCGTGCTCACGTGCTCTGACTGTATCATACAAAGCCTGTATGACTCTATGAGGCAGATATCCTGCATTCATAATTTTCCACAACTATTACAAGGGAATGGATCACATCATAAGTTAAGCATTAAAGGGACACTAAACCCAATTTTTTTCTTTCATGATTCAGATAGAGCATGCAATTATAAGCAAGTCTTTCTAATTTACTCCTATTATCATTTTTTCTTCTTTCTCTTGGTATCTTTATTTGAAAAGCAGGAATGTAAGCCTAGGAGTCGGCCCATTTTGGCTAATTGTAGCCACCTATCAACAAGCACTACCCAGGGTGCTGAACCAAAATGGAGCAGCTCCTAAAATATACATTCCTGCTTTTTTAAATAAAGCAGATTTTGTCCTATATAGAGACAACCTCTAGATTAGAGCAGTAGATTCCCGTAACAATGGGGGAAGGACAAAAACATTATCCCAGGTATAGCAAAAGCAGCTGAAATGAATAATAAATACACATTATAATGATTCTGTGCAAAATGTTGTTACTAGTGAGGAATTTGGTAGACGAGGATGTAAGGCACATAGGGCAATGACCCGCTGAAACATATCAAGCTACCCAGCCACAGCACAAAGATGTATTATAGGTTATGCACAGCCTGCGGCCACACTGGCCTCTGTCTAGGCCTCAATAACCCAGTTGCTGCAGACAAGAAGGAAAAGAAACAAAAAAACAAAATGCCCTGGTCGTGGGAGGAAGATAAACGACTGGATTCAGACACAAATACAAAGCATGGTTTTTTTTTCTAAAATTTGCAACGCTATTGTAGGAATAGAAAAATATTTGAAATGGAGGAACATAGGCTCTCTACATATACATGTAAATAGATTAGTCTGCTCATTACAAAATAATTAAAAACACCAGTAACAAGTGTACACAGCTGACATCTGTAACAGGGAACATGTAAGAGATATTTCACGGGTTTCAATTGAGAGGCCTATTTCCCAGCACTCTCAGCTAAGTGAATCTAAGCTAATTAATTATGCTAAGCTTCGGTGTACAAATTAAACAATGCTCCCTATGTTTTTGAAGGCTGTCACTAAGATTTCCATACAATATTTGACTATAAAGACAATGAGATTCTTTGCATTAACCTGGATACAAGACGGTTACCACAACACCACAAGACATGAAAAGTACTCTCATCAAAATGCTTTGGCCTGACACTCTAGTAAGGTCACATGGTGGGAAAGGACAGTTTTGACATGCTAATGTTACCTAAAAGAATCAATGGGGGCTTTTCAGGCTGTAAAGACACAATCAATCCTTGGTTATAAAAGGCCAAATAGATGGGACCTTCAAAGTGCACAGGCGATGAACTTTCACTGCACACACCACACAAAAGCCTAGGGTGTCTGAATTTACTATTAAAAAGAGGAAAGGGGAGGCAACACAAATAAAATAATTACCCCCAGTCACAATAAATTTGCTCCTCTCATTAAAGAGACATAAAAACCAAATTTAGGGCCAGATTACGAGTGGAGCGCAAAACTGCACTTATGCAAGTGTGATATTTGTGCTCCATTCTTAATACCAAACGTACACAATTGTGTGCTGGTATTATAAGTAAGGCACAATGTGCATGGAAGATTTGTGCTCAGGAGAGCGTTCTTCCATATGCTCCAAATGGAGCCTCGTTCTGATGTTGTCATACACGGCACAGAACCTAGCGCAGTGAAGGGGATAAGTCATGCAGCAATGTGCAGCAAAGTGTAAATATATATGTTTATGAATATATACAATTAACACATAAATATATATGTATATAAACATATACATATATATTTACAGTTAACACACATTCCCTATAGACTGCAATGTAAAGGAAGTGCCATTTTTTTTCTAACACCCCACACCCGCCAACTTTAACCCCTAAAAACTGCTTTGTGCAGTTATTATTCCAAAAATTGAAGATGCTCATATTTATTTATTTAAATTAAAGGCACCATACATTTTATTTTGGGGACAGTTGGTGGAGATTTTTAAAATTAATCAGAGATCTGATCACTGGTTAATTTTCAGAGCGCTAATTGCTAACGGTAGCATTAACCAGCCACTTGTAAGGCTGCTTATTTATTCTGTTCCTGTAAATGGGCGAATAGCCCTTAGTCTTTCTTAATTCAGGTAGAACACTTTTAAACAACTTTCCAATGTACTTATTTTATCTAATTTGTTTCATTTTCTGTGTATCCTCTGTTGAAGGAGCAGCAATGCACAACTGGGTGCCAGCTGAGAATATCGGGTAAGCCAATAAGAAGAGCCACATATGTGCAGTCACCAATTAGCCGCTAGCTCCCAGTAGTGCATGGCCGTTCCTGAGCCAACCTAGGTTTGTTTTTCACAAAAGGATAGCAAGAGAACGAAGCAAATTAGATAACAGAAGTAAAATGGAAAGTTGTTTAAAATTGCATTCTCTATCTGAATCATGAAAGAAAACCTTAGCAAATAATTAGGATACTGGGTTTCCAGGAATGTTTTGCACACTTACAGTATCTAAATTCTAACTTATCTTATTATATACACAATCACCTCGTCTGTATTGTAAACAGGTCTTTCCTCAAGACCACTACATCATTTTAAATCTAACATCATTTCTGAAACCTAAATATGAACTGGTTTGATAATAAAAAAAAAGTATAAAATACCAGACATGAATTGTAATAGTTCTTTAGAGCATCCTTGTGTATTCTATGGAGATACAGGGTTGGTTCACAAATACATTTTGCCCAAACTGAATATCACTCCTAGTGAAATCAGAAAAAAAGCAAAATAGTTATGGGGTATTATATAACCCCTGAAGGACCCAGCTTCAGTTTGCTCAATTGTTCCACGACAGAATAATTCTGTCATTGGTCATTAAGGCGGCATTCATTACACACAAGGGGATTTAAAGGGGCATTAAACACTTTGAGATGGTGATACAAATTGGTAAATCATATATATATAGAAAAACTCTGCCATATACCTTCATTATTTATTTTGTTCCCTTTTCCTGAAATTCCATTCTGAAATTGTGAGCTTTTCAGTTCCTGTTAGAAATAGAAGTGCAGACAACTGTTATACCCCACAAAGCCATTGGCTGCACGTTCTAGTGATCTATTTATAACTGTTCCTAATTGGCCGCAGCAGGAGAAGTTAACCTAAGTTACAACATGGCAGCTTCCATTGTTTTATAGACGCTAAAACTTTACACTTATTTTGTCAATATTTAAACAGCTAATGAAACTTTAAAAAATACATCTACATGTTATTTTTAGCCTAATCTTTTCTTTGAATGCACCATTCTCTGTAGTATTTATTTAATTTTAATGTTTATTTTAATGTTTCTTTAACTGGCAAATACTACCTAGTTTTTATCTCTTTTATTTGGTTTTAATAAATCAGTGTGGTTTAAACTGGTAGTATTATTATGCCTTTTGAATACAGAAGTACAATTTGTGTGGGAATCTGTAGCGGATCCATTGCAAGTTCCTGATATCGGGAGGTGGCGAGCTGGTACATCCTTAGATACCAGCATGTCTCTAACTGCACAACCTGGTGCTTCTTCTAAATGTGAGTATCCTGATGAAGTTTGTGTCTTTAAACTGTTGACGTGATCGCTTGACACGCACATGCAGCACCTCTCTATGTGATTATCATTTTTATGATTTCATCGCCAAGAGCGCGAGGAGTTGTGCAGCCTGATTGCATGTCCACTTGAAGACCCCCGGTTGAAATTGGACTGACATAGGACTTTATTTATTTAGGGAGCTCACCCATCAGGGAGAGTTCCTTAGACTTTATTTGCACTTGCTTTTCTTTTTTTATATACATTTGTATAGGTCCATTATTTGTGTTTGATTTAGCGCCCCCTAGGAGCTGAGTTCAGCTTTATTAAGATTCGTTACACACATTAGCAATGCTGGATCTCTCTTTTAAAAACACAAACATTATAGTGCATTATAACATATATTGGTATGTCATTTAGGCT
Organism: Bombina bombina; assembly: GCF_027579735.1. Lineage (NCBI taxonomy): Eukaryota > Metazoa > Chordata > Amphibia > Anura > Bombinatoridae > Bombina > Bombina bombina. Next base: position 495,805,408 of record NC_069502.1, read on the forward strand.
AACAGGAAAGTACAAACAATCCCAAACGTATACAAGAAAGATATCAAAAAGAATAATATTGAAATGTATTTTTCTGCACAATAAGTGATAATGTCTACCAGCAGGTGAATGTCTGTACAGTGTGACAGTTATGCAACCTGGTCACTGATGTGTCAGCAAGCAGTATATCTGTTAATCTGGATGCTTCTTAAAGGGATACTGACTGTAAATGTCTTCAAGTTCTCAAGTATCCCTTACAGGCCAGATTTTCATGATATCTAAACTAAAGCACAGGTAAAATAATCAGCTGATCAGTAACCATGGTTACTAACCTGCTCTCACCAATTGCTCTAGTTCAGATATAATGAAAAGCTGGCCAAACTGCCTTAGAGCATTGTTTCTCAACCATGGTTCTCAAGTACCCCCAACAGGCCAGGTTTACAGTATAGCTGAACCAGTGCACAGGTGAAATAATCAGCTGATGAGTGAGAGCAGGTTAGTAACCATGTTGTTACTAATCAGCTGATTATTCACCTGTGCACTGGTTCAGCTATAATGAAAACCTGGCCTGTTGGGGGTACTAGAGGACCACAGTTGAGAAACACTGCCTTAGAGGGACAGAGTACTCAGGCAAGTGGCTGATAGGAGTTTGTCATATTCAATGCATCTTTTAAAAAACACACTTTTAAATGGGTTGTTCTTTGTCTCGCTTTCTCCTCCTAACTTTGAGGATGATTTCTGCTGCTGCCTCTCACTTACATTGCTTTTCTATAAACAATACTTGGAATTTTCAGCATAGGTGGTGGTTTCAACAAGCTGAAAAAATTTAATGGCACTAAGTGGGTCACATTATACAAAGCCTTGTAATGTGATGGTTTCAAAATCCTGTTCTATGTCTTCCTTTATCTTAAAGATATATAGAAGCGTACTAAGAATATACATTATCCCTTGAATAAGGCTATGTGCCTAACCCTTGTAAAGGTTAAACACATAGCTAAAGTAAGCTCCAGCCCAGTAGTTCACTACTGTTGCAGAGCTGCACATGGCAACCAAGCTAATCAGGGGTATCATTTGTGTGTACTTGTTTATCACCCACCATGTTCAGCTGAGGATAGGCAGGGCATCACCACTCCAGAACCTTTGTAATTACCCATTTGCAGATGTTAAACACATAGTTATAGACAAGCAATTGTGCAATAAGAAAAAGTTTAAAGATATTAGATTTTCCATTACTTTTCTACTCAAGACTTCTAAATGAAAATATTTTTTTTCAGACCTTTAACTTTTAAAAATAAACAGTTTTACGTTACCTTTTTTTGCCTTTATTTTCACACATGCATAGTTTACATTTCAAAAACATACTAATTTAATTTAAACATTTAAAGTTGACAAATGATACTATTAAACCATGCAACATATTTATTAACAAAAATATTAGCATATAAATGTTTGTCTTTGCAATTTTTTTGCAATTGTTTTGACAAAATTATTATCAAAGCATTGTTCTCCCCAGGACCAATTTAGGGCAATATTTGCGCTCCACTTAGTAATACTAACGCAAGCAAATGTGAGCTGGTATTACAAGTAAGCCGCAATGTGAACGCGACCTCGCGTACACATTGCAGGGAAGCTTTGCGCTCACGAGAGTGCACTTCCAAAGGCTCCAATGGGAGCCTCGTTCTTATGCAGTCAGATACGGTATAAGATTATAACGCAGTGAAGGGGGTAACTCGTGCAGTGAAGGGGGTAACTTGTGCAGTGATGGGCATCAAATGTTGAATATATATGTATATGAATATATACATATATATTTATGTGCTAATATATATATATATATATACACACACACACATATTAACACATAAATATATATGTATATAAGCACATACATATATATTAACACAGTTCCCATAGACCGCAATGTAAAGGCACTTTTCAGTGCCGTTTTTTTTTCTAACACCCCAAAACTGCCAACTTTAACCATATCTGATCTCGGGTTAATTTTCGGATCACTAATTGCTACCATGAACTTGCGGTAGCAATAACCAGCCACTTGTAAATGGACAATTAGCGCTCTGAAAACTAACCAGAGATCAGATCTCTGGTTAATTTTCCAAAAGTGCCCCAATTGGCCCCAAAATAAAGTATATTTTAGTTTTGTATTAAACTATTAGCGCTCCACTTGTAATCTAGTCCTTAATGGACACACCACAATTGGATTCAGTGTCCCTTTAAGCTAAAATGAGCTACTATTACATTTTTCAATGTTTGTTGCACCAATAATTGCTTCTTCATAACGCAACATTTTCTGTAGAGAACACTGTAGTGAGCCAATCAGCAGCGGCCGTCACACAGCTGGGTCTAATACATTGAAGCCTGTATTCCCCTATAAATTACTGTTTGCTGAATTACTATTTGATTATTATTTATTTGTATAGCGCTGGGTACAAAGGTATTTGATTATTATTATATTATACACAATGACAAAGAATTGTGGTAAGATACAAATACATAACTCAAGTACAAGATTTATTTTGACTAGAAGATAGCATACGTTTCCTAAATAGATGAATTTACAAAACGTGCCTGAAGCTATACAAGGCTGGGGGCAGGCTGATGGAGCGGCGGGGTAGAGAGTTCCAGTTGACAGGAGCAGCGAGTGAGAAGTCATGGAGGTGAAAGAGGGAGGTAGATAATGAAAGTGTATATAAGTAAGTCAGAGGTTGATTGGACAGGGTGGGTCATTTGAAGATGAGTAAGGAAATACAGTTGCTAGTGAGGTTTTTGAGTGCTTTATAGGTTATTGTAAAATGTTGTGAATTGTATCCTACAGTGTATGGAGAGCTAGTGTAGGCACTGGAAGAACAGGGCAGTTGATGTAGATCAATGATTTAGGTGGATGAGTCTAGCTGAAGGATTCATTATAGATTGGAGGGGAGGCAGTGTTTGGGAAGACCAGTAGTCAATATGTGACAAAATGAGGGAATACATTAGCAAGCTGAAAACTTTCAGGCTTTTTTAGGACCAATATGAAGCAAAAAAAAGCATCAAAATGCTAAGAACAGCATAGAACATTTTACTAGTTATTATTGATTTAATTGACATTTCTTTGCTATTTGTAACAATCTTATTTGATAATACAGGTGCAATTAACCTTTTAATTAATTTAATTAAAAAACATGAGAGTACGAGATTTTTAGCCCCGCCCAGAAGTGACATCACTCGCCCCATGTGAACAGGCTTAGCGGCGACTTAAGAGTAGATTCTGAGCGCACACGTGACGTGTCTCTCCCTCTGAGCAGTCAGTGTTCCTGGGATGGTCCCGGGGAGGAGGGGCGGGACATAGACTGGGAAGGAGGTGTCTCTAGCAGGTGATTGGTGGACTGGTGTTACTGTAGCATGAGAGTGGCCCATCAGAATTTAGCACCGACACAACACCGGCTTTTTAAACATTAGAACAAGTTAATATTTTCCCTCAAATGTGAAGACGTGGGATTCACAGGAACTGTAGTGACAGAACAGGAAGTATCATGAGCCCACATCACCGCCTGTAATGAAAAAGCAGGTGTCGTGTCGGTGCTAAATTTCCGATGGGCCCTCTCATGATACAGTCCACGTGTGCAAAATTAAGGTGTTATAGTAATTTATATGAAAATCGCAATCAAATCATGCAATTTTTTTTCCTCCCATATCGCCCAGCCCTAATGTACAAATACTTAGTTGTATTCAGGATTAAACATTATGATGACTATTTTATTAATGAACATGTTTCATACCTAAAAATGTGATTTAATCACTATCTAAACCATTTAAAAACAATAAAATATGGTGTTTGTTTAAAGGGACATGAAAGATGAAGATGCGTTCAGTTAGCTTCCAGTAGTGTATTGCTGCTCTAAATCTGGCTTTAACTATGTATTTAATAGGTTTTACAGGGCTTAAACAGTTAATAAAATGCTCTGACGCATTAGAGCATTTTTTTTTCACTTGTATGTCTCTTCAAATGTGAACTGTGCATGAACAAGACTGATCTATCCCCCAAAAATTGTGTGAAAAGCTGCGCTACACCCAGGGCCGCCACTAGAAATTTTGGGGCCCCTGACTTGACCATTGATCAGGGCCCCCCCCCCCTTGACATGTGCAATTTTTGACCAAGTGACTAAAACGTATATGCACTTTATTCTTAAGTGTCTATTTAAACTTGGAAATGTTGTAAAGGTAGTAACATACACACACACAGACACACTCATACACTAAAACACACACACATAAGGATTCACATATAGATACTCAAAGAAACACACAAACACACTCAGACACAGACACCCACACAGACACTCAGCACTTGATTACATTGACCTGACAAGTAATGAGGTAGGCTACAGTTTTGTAAAAAAATTGAGATTTAGAAAACAAAATATGGAGTTCTGATTATCTTTTTGTAAAGAAAGATGCCAACTAAATGATGACAACAGCATGCAGTGGCTGAAAGGAAGGGCCCTGAACTGCCTAAACAATAATTTAAAGGTTAAATGGTGGATTGGTGACTTCCGTAAAGGTCTCATTAGTCTCAAAGTCTGTAGAAAGATGTGAATAATCAGTAGTACGGTAAAAATGTCCTAAAAAGGAACAGACAATGGACATACACACACACACAAACTCAAACTTGCACATACACCCAAGGAAACACTGACAGAGACAGCCTCCGAAAACACACAGACATACAAACACACACACAGAGACAACCACATAAAACACAGAAAGACATGCATACACACACCCTCACTGAGACATCCACAGAAAACACACAGACATACACACACCCTCACAGAGACACCCACAGAAAACACACACCCTCACTGAGACATCAAAAGAAAACACACAAAGACATACACACACCCTCACAGAGACACCCACAGAAAACACACACCCTCACAGAGACATCCACAGAAAACACAGACATACACACCCACCCTCACAGAGGCATCCAGAGAAAATACACAAAGGCAAACATACACACACCCTCGCAGAGACACCCATAGAAAAAGCTCAAAGACATACACACCCACCCTCACAGAGAGACCCACAGAAAAAATACATACACACTCATAGAGACACAAACCAAAGCACAAAGACATAAACACAGACACCCACAGAAACACTCACAGGAGGAAACATTTATGCACCTTGCATCCCCTAAATCAACAGTGTGTGACATGCATGATAAAAAAAATTGCAGAAATTAAGAGATCACTTTTTAAAGAATCATATTTGTAAATGTTTAAGCAAAAATAATTCTGTGAATTCAAAATTGTACATTAATGATCTGGGTAGATGGCTAGATGAAGAAAAGTACTTTTAAAAGGTTGACATATGTTTGTTTGTTTTTTCCCCAACCAAGAGCACCACTTCAAATATAGTGTACAAATGTTCCCATCTGTCAGCTGTACTTATGGATTTTGAAAATGCTGTACTCTATATGGTCTTGGTGGAACCATAAGCTGTGGTACTCATACCATTAGATCTGGTTAAATGCATAATTTAGGCTTGTTGGTATGTATTTCAAAATAAAGTCAGCTGTAGTGTAAACTGAACAGTTTTAAGTTAACCTGACTCATTTCAAACACTGAGCAATCTAAGTCTGAGAGTATAACATTTTATGCAGATGTAAAAATCTTAGATGAAATGCCTCCTTGCATCTGGAAAGTCCTTGCATAAAGGGGCAGTAAAGTGTAATGTTTTATAAAATACAATGCTGCTTAAAAAAAATGTTTTTATGGACCCCTGGCCCCACCATACAACTACTACCACACTGAAGTTACAATCCGAAATTGCACAAAGAAATAAAAAACATTTGCTAAGTAAGTCATACCTCCTCTGCAAATGAAAGTTATCTGCAGTCTGACTCAGGCACACACTGTACAAACAAAGTCTGTCTCACACTGTGCATAGTGGTTTAGTACACATTCAGAAATCCTCTCAAATGCTAATACTTTACTCCTTGGAATACCATTTCCCATGCTCAATTAGCACTCTGCTGTAGTACCCACTGGTGGCTGCCAAAATTTAAAAAAAAAAAAAAAAAAAAAAAAAATTTTTTTTTTTTTAGTTCTTGCCTCATGGGGCCCCCCTGGCCCATTGGGCCCCTGACAGGAGTCACCCCTGTCACCCCCTGATGGCGGCCCTGGCTACACCATGTAAAATAGGTCAAAATGAGTTATAGATCAAAACCATGGAAAAACTGCTGTTCTGATGTACTAGAATACCACTGTTGAGGTTTGTCAGTGCATAGTATGTAGTGGGTTTTCACATTCTAGAGCAGAGCCCTTGGTTCTAATCCATCTGTCTGCTCCTCTTTAGGTAAATGCTAAAAAGACATCTTACACTGTTCTATTTGCAAGAGAAATAGCAGGTCCAAAGAGAAATATATCATTTATTTCCAGCTATTGCAAGCAAGTGAAACAGTTATTTAAATGATCACCTATTTGCTTCTGTACCTATGTGTATCATATACATTCATTTAGTTTAGTACTGTACGAAATACTGGTGCATCACAAATAAAGGATATTATTGTTATTGCTAATCATAATAATAATACATAACAATATGTGAAATGTTCTAAATGCAATGCTATACATATAATACTCTCATGCATCAACTCCCTCCTGATGTAAGAGCTGCAGATATCACTTTGTGTATTTATACAGATAATTACATATAATGTCTTCCTGTGCTACTGTTATACAAAACAAAATATCTCTGCAACATAATTAAATTAAAAGATCTCTACTGGGTTCATTATGAAACAAATAATGGAAAAATCAAATTAGACAGAGAATCTAGGGTCTTATTAAAACTTCAAGGGACATTAAAAGTTATATCATAAATATGAAAAAAGCAGTTAAGATTTTTTTCTTTGCACAGAAAGATTAAAGGGGCATTAAACTGTGAGTAAAACCATGTGACTAAAGTATGATTTAATTACTCCTATTACCCCCATCCCCAGATCAATAATAATGTAGATATCCTAATAATACACATTTCCCTTAAGTGTCATGGTGCAGCAGACCAATGAAAGCCCCAACCAGATGTTGTCTTCCTTTGCTGGTGGTGTAACATAACATCACTTGCCCTGAAGGCAAATGGTGGCTCCTGTGGTTTCTGAGCGAGCTATCATTATAGTGAATATCAAGGAGGCTACAGTAGCATCAGCGAAGCGCATGTGAAGAAGGGCACAGAAAGAAGTAAAATAAAAACACAGAAAGCATGAGCGAGACTGCAGCCGATAATTCAGAAGCAGCAGTCATAAGATCAATGCTTCTTAACCTATACGCCAACTCTGAGTTGGTGGTTTGTGAGAGGTTTGCAGCACCTGCTCAAACAATTAGACGTGTACAAGCAGTGGCTTGTGCAATGTTAAAGGGACGGTCAACACTAGAATTGTTGTTGTTTTAAAAGATAGATAATGCCTTAATTACCCATTCCCCAGTTTTGCATAACCAACACAGTTATAATTATACACGTTTTACCTCTGTAATTACCTTGTATCTAAGCCTCAGCAGACTGCCCCCTTAATGCAGTTCTTTTGACAGACATGCATTTTAGCCAATCAGAGCTGTCTTCATGGTAAATTCACGTGCATGAGCTCAATGTTATCTATATGAAACACATGAACTAATGCCCTCTAGTGGTGAAAAACTGTCAAAATGCATTTAGATTAGAGGCGGCCTTCAAGGTCTAAGAAATTAGCATATGAACCTCCTAGGTTTAGCTTTCAACTAAGAATACCAAGAGAAAAAAGCAAAATTGGTGATAACAGTAAATTGGAAAGATGTTTAAAATTACATGCCCTATTTGAATCATGAAAGTTTTTTTTGGACTTGACTGTCCCTTTAAATGAGGGACAGAACCACATAATTCACTTCTGTCATGTCCATCCGACCTTTGCTAAATCTTGCCCTATCTATACACTGCATATAAACTATTATTTACTGTCTATTTACTTTAAATTCCATTCAAACACAGTATGCATATTTTTTTAATGTGTCTGTGAAAACCCCTGCAAAACCATCCCTGAAAAAGCTTGTCAGACACCTGTTTCTCAAAGTGTTTTTTATGTTTACACAGATTGTCCTTTCATGTGATTTTATGTAATGTGATTAGATGATTTACTCATGTTAGTTGCTTTTCTAATAGATTGGAATGGCTTAGAAAAAGAAGCAAACAACCACTAAGCTTAAATAGAATTTTTTTGTACAGCACTTCTGATTAGAAAGGCAACCTTATTCGTCACAGGAAGCAAAGGATAGAACAAAGAAAAATCTGAAGATTAATGTCCTTTTAATATGTTCATATGCATTTTAAAGGTACCTGGGTAGAACCCTGCTCTCGCTTTTAAAAATATTTGCCTTACAGCTTTGTTTTTATAGTACATATGCCTTTCTGCTCACATTGACATAATATGTAATGCAGTTTATTTTTTTTACATTTAAGTGCAAGATAGCACTAGTGTCCCGGTAAAAAGAGCAGAAACCAGTTAGGGCTATACATATTCACATACAGTTGTATGCAAAAGTTTAGGCACCCCTGACAATTTCCAAGATTTTCATTTATAAATAATTGGGTGTTTAGGTCAGCAATTTCATTTTGATCTTTCAAATAACTGAAGGACACAGTAATATTTCAGTAGTGAAATGAGGTTTATTGGATTAGCAGAAAATGTGCAATATGCATCAAAACGAAATTAGACAGGTGCATAAATTTGGGCACCCCCAACAGAAATATTGCATCAATATTTAGTAGCGCCTCCTTTAGCAGAAATAACAGCCTCTAGACGCTTCCTATAGCCTGTAATGAGTGTCTGGATTCTGGATGAAGGTATTTTGGACCATTCCTCCTTGCAAATCATCTCCAGTTCAGTTAGGTTTGATGGTTGCCGAGCATGGACAGCCAGCTTGAAATCACCCCACAGATTTTCAATGATATTCAGGTCTGGGGAATGGGAATGCCATTCCAGAACATTGTACTTGTTCCTCTGCATAAATGCCAGAGTAGATTTTGAGCAGTGTTTTGGGTCGTTGTCTTATTGAAATATCCAGCCCCGGTGTAACTTCCAACTTTGTGACTGATTCCTCAACATTATTCTCAAGTATCTGCTGATATTGAGTGGAATCCATGCGACCCTCAACTTTAACAAGATTCCCAGTACTGGCACTGGCCACACAGCCCCACAGCATGGTGGAACATCCACCAAATTTTACTGTGGGTAGCAAGTGTTTGTCTTGGAACGCTGTATTCTTTTGCCACCATGCATAACGCCCCTTGTTATGACCAAATAACTCAATCATTGTTTCATCTGTCCACAGCACCTTCTTCAAAATGAAGCTGGCTTGTCCAAATGTGCGTTTGCATACATCAAGCGACTCTTTTTGTGGCGTGTGTGCAGAAAAGGCTTCTTCCGCATCATTCTCCCATACAGCTTCTCCTTGTGCAAAGTGCGCTGAATTGTTGAACGATGCACAGTGACACCATCTGCAGCAAGATGATGTTGTAGGTCTTTGGAGGAGGTCTGTGGGCTGTTTTTGACCGTTCTCACCATCCTTTGCCTTTGCCTCTCCGATATTTTACTTGGCCTGCCACTTCTGGCCTTAACAAGAACTGTGCCTGTGGTCTTCCATTTCCTCACTATTTTCCTCACAGTGAACACTGACAGCTTAAATCTCTGTGATAGCTTTTTTTAGCCTTCCCCTAAACCATAATGTTGAACAATCTTTGTTTTCAGGTCATTTGAGAGTTGTTTTGAGACCCCATGTTGCCACTCTTCAGAGGAGAGTCAAAGAGAACAACAACTTGCAATAGGCCACCATAAATACCTTTTTTCATAATTGGATGCACCTGTCTATGAAGTTCAAGGCTTAATGGGCTCACCAAACCAATTGTGTGTTGCAATTAATCAGTGCTAGGTAGTTACAGGTATTCAAATCAACAAAATGACAAGGGTGCCCATATTTATGCACCTGTTTTGATGCATATTGCACATTTTCTGTTAATCCAATAAACTTAATTTCACTACTGAAATATTACTGTGTCCTTCAGTTATTTGATAGATCAAAATGAAATTGCTGATCCAAACACCCAATTCTTTATAAATGAAAATCATGGAAATTGTCAGGGGTGCCTAAACTTTTGCATACGACTGTATCTGCCTATCACAATGGTGCCCTGTGTTGCAGCTCCATGGGGAGTTTAATTATGTGTCTAAACCTTTTGCAGAAGTTAAAGGGACGGTCTACCATAGAATTGTTATTGTTTTAAAAGATAGATAATCCCTTTATTACCCATTCCCCAGTTTTGCATAACCAACACAGTTATATTAATATACTTTTTACCTCTGTGATTAAATTTAGCATTGTTTTGTGCTAGATCTTAAATAACCCCCTGTGTCTGAACACAGTGTTATCTATATGGCCCACCTGTACTTTCTGTCTCTTTGTGTTGAAAAGAAAGCAAATTTCATGATAAAAGTAAATTAGAAAGTTGATTAAAATTAAAAGTCCTATCTGAATAATGAAAGTTTAATTTATACTAGACTGTCCCTTTAAAGGAAAACTAATGCAGCAGAGGAGACCAAATAAACATATCTGTGGATGGTGTGTATGCATTGCCGGCACTAATTAGTATCTGTAAATTCAGATTACAGATTACATTAAAATGCTCTTGAAACATTTTTTTAAAGGCATCACTTAAAGGGACATTGGGTTTTAGAATTATCATCAATTAATATTATGTGTTGCTAAATACAGCCCATAAAACATATACTAGGATTTTTATTTGTTGCATAATTTTATTTTCTACTTAAATTTTCTGTAATTTGGCACCTCACAGTTGTTTTTTATTTATTTATTATTATTTATTGTATTTTTATTTTTTTCTCCTCAGGATTACACAATCTAGCATGGACCATGTAGGAGCATGTTCACTAACCTGTACTCTTGCTTGTTGCCAGGGGAAGGAATTTGTGAACCCGTTCATACACAGCTTTACTTATCTCTTCCTCTTGGTATTAAAGGAACAATGTACTCAGGCAAGAAACCGATAAGATTTCATAATATTCAAAGCTCCTGACAAAAACACCTTTCCAAATTGTCTGGGCTCTCACTCTCCAACCCATATGGGAGGATGATTTCTACTGCTGCCTCCTGTTTACTTTAGAGAAGACTGCAATATTCATATTTTCAGTATAGGTGCATTTTCAACAGGCAACAGACAATATTTCAAATTACAAAATAAAGATAAAGGTACTATCTCTAAAGAAAATAATAAACTCCTGTAGGGAACACATTAAACAGGAGAACATTTTGCAATATGAGCATAAAGTTACAAGTTTGCATTACTATTTACGTTTCCTTTAAGTCAGGGTTCTTCAAACAACGGGCCAGGACCCATTACTCAGTCGCAACACCATGTTTACTGGGTTGTGACGTGTGTGTACTGTAGGAAAGTGTGTATGGTGTGTGCATGTTGTTTGAGAGGGTGTGTGTTTGTATGAGAGTGTTTGGTGTGTGTGTGTGTTGTATGAGAGTGTGTGTGTTGTATGAGAGTGTTTGGTGTGTGTGTGTGTTGTATGAGAGAATGTGTGTTGTATGAGAGTGGGTGTGTTGTATGAGAGTGTGTGGTGTGTGTGTGTTGTGTGTTGTATGATAGTGTGTGTGGTGTGTGTTTGTATGAGAGTGTGTGTGGTGTGTGTTGTATAATAGTGTGTGTGGTGTGTGTTTGTATAAGAGTGTGTGTGGTGAGTGTTGTATGAGAGTGTGTGGTGTGTGTTTGTATGAGAGTGTGTATGGTGTGTGTTGTATGAGAGTGTGTGTGGTATGATAGAGTGTGGGGTGTGTGTTTGTATGAGAGTGTGTGTGGTGTGTGTTGTATGAAAGTGTGTGTGTTGTATGAGAGGGTGTGTGATGTGTGTTTGTATGAGAGTGTGAGTCGTGTGTGTTGCATGATAGTGTGTGGTGTGTGTGTTGTATGAGAGTGTGTGTGGTGTGTGTTGTATGAGAGTGTGTGTGGTGGGTGTTTCTATGAGAGTGTGTGTGGTGTGTGTTGTATGATAGTGTGTGTGGTGTGTGTTGTATGATAGTGGTGTGTGTTTGTATGAGAGTGTGAGTGGTGTGTGTTTGTATAAGAGTGTGTGTGGTGTGTGTTGTATGATAGTGATAGTGTGTGTGGTGTGCGTTTGTATTAGAGTGTGTGTGGTGTGTGTTATATGAGAGTGTGTGTGGTGTGTGTTGTATGAGAGTGTGTGTGGTGTGTGTTGTATGATAGAGTGTGGGGTGTGTGTTTGTATGAGAGTGTGTGTGGTGTGTGTTGTATGATAGTGTGTGTGGTGTGTGTTTGTATAAGTGTGTGTGTTGTATGAAAATGTGTGTGTTGTATGAGAGTGTGTGTGGTGTGTGTTTGTATGAGAGTGTGTGTGGTGTGTGTTGTATAATAGCGTGTGTGGTGTGTGTTTGTATGAGAGTGTGAGTCGTGTGTGTTGCATGATAGTGTGTGGTGTGTGTGTTGTATGAGAGTGTGTGTGTTGTGTGTTGTATGAGAGTGTGTGTGTAGTGTGTGTTGTATGAGAGTGTGTGTGGTGGGTGTTTCTATGAGAGTGTGTGTGGTGTGTGTTGTATGATAGTGTGTGTGGTGTGTGTTGTATGATAGTGGTGTGTGTTTGTATGAGAGTGTGTGTGGTGTGTGTTGTATGATAGTGATAGTGTGTGTGGTGTGCTTTTGTATTAGAGTGTGTGTGGTGTGTGTTGTATGATAGTGTGTGTGGTGTGTGTTTGTATGAGAGTGTGTGTTTGTATGAGAGTGTGTGTGATGTGTGTTATATGATAGTGTGTGTGGTGTGTGTTATATGATAGTGTGTGTGGTGTGTGTTGCATGATAGTGTGTGTGGTGTGTGTTGCATGATAGTGTGTGTGGTGTGTGTTGTATGATAGTGTGTGTTTGTATGAGAGTGTGTGTTTGTATGAGAGTGTGTGTTATATGATAGTGTGTGTGGTGTGTGTTATATGATAGTGTGTGGTGTGTGTTATATGATAGTGTGTGTGGTGTGTGTTGCATGATAGTGTGTGTGGTGTGTGTTTGTATGAGAGTGTGTGTGGTGTGTGTTTGTATGAGAGTGTGAGTTGTGTGTGTTGCATGATAGTGTGTGTGGTGTGTGTTTGTATGAGAGTGTGTGTTTGTATGAGTGTGTGTGGTGTGTGTTTGTATGAGAGTGTGAGTTGTGTGTGTTGCATGATAGTGTGTGTGGTGTGTGTTTGTATGAGAGTGTGTGTTTGTATGATAGTGTGTGTGGTGTGTGTTATATGATAGTGTGTGTGGTGTGTGTTGCATGATAGTGTGTGTGGTGTGTGTTGATTGAGAGAGTGTGTGTGTGTATGTTGTATGAGGGTGTGTGTGTTATCACCTTTTACAGCACTTTCAAGTTTGACTACAATCAGGTATAAAGTATGCACACATTTTAGTCACTTTGCCAAAAATTGCAGCTATCTTGTTGTATATTACTTCAGAAATTTTAAACCAAGCATAAAAGGTAACTGACTTTATCAACACAATGAGAAAAAAACAGAGAAACTGTCTGGATTTCTGCAAAAATAAATAAAAAGAAAATAACAAATATTAGTTTAAAGGGACATGAAACCAAAAAATGTTCTTTCATGATTCAGGTAGAACATACAATTTTAAACAACTTTCCATTTTACTTCTATTATCAAATTTGTTCCATTCTCTTTGTATCATATGTTGAAGGAGCAGCAATGCGCTACTGGTTTCTAACTGAACACATCGGTGAGCCAATAACAATCAGTATATATATATGCAGCCACCAATGAGCAGCTAGAACCTAGGTTCTTTGCTGCTCCTGGACTTAATTTTATAAACCTTTCAGCAAAGGATAACTAGAGAAAGAAGCACATTAAATAATAGAAGTGTATTGGAAAATTGTCTAATTATGACATTACTGACCCTTTAAGAATTTTGGACTATAGTTAACGGTTTTTGGAATCCAGCATGCAATTAATTGCTGATATATAGCATACATTTATATACAAAAATCACTTTAATATCCCTTGAATGAATCACATGTATGCCCCTTTAATTAATCTGGCTCATTATACAGATTGTTTCACAATAATATTTCTTTGTTTCACTGTCCATAAAGAAGTCTTTTGACAACGCACCAAAAGCCCAACATAAGAGCTCAGTATTCACATTTGGCATTTACAAACTACTTCATTCAGCAGATCTCATACCATATGCTGCTAAACGTCAATGAATACAATAGAATTTAAACATTAGAATCATTACATACAATCCATAAATATACAAGGAAGTCTAGCAATTAAAAAATGCCACCAATAAAGTGACAAGGGAAGTTGCAAGAATGACTGCGTAATAAAACCAGATGAATAAAAATGTGCTAGAATGTTTGGTAAACACTAAATGTTGTGTCTCACTTTAGATTATTAAACACACTTTGCATTTTTGCCAGCAATAATTCTGTTTTTGATTACTAATTACAGTAAAAGGCTTCCTGCAATATTCTGATATTTTTTTTTTACAATACTATAGTTTCTTCAAAATGAATTACTAAATACAGCAGGACCAATATGTTTATTATAGCAAAAAAAAGTGTGTGAGTCCTGGTAAATCCGGAAACAATGTACAGCTCGGTATCTTAAAGGGACAGTATATACCGATTTTCATTTAACTGCATGTAATAAACACTACTATAAAGAATAATATGCACAGATACTGATCTAAAAATCCAGTATAAAACCATTTAAAAACTTACTTAGAAGCTTCCAGTTTAGCTCTGTTTAAAAGGTTACTGTAACACCCACTGCAAGCAGACACTCCCCTCTCCCTTCCTCTGCATAATAAAATACCCTTTACACAAACAGGAGCAAGTTGGAGTTGGTATACATCAGTATTCTCCTAAAAGTTTGGGGCTTGGTTAGGAGTCTGATAATCAGTGCAATGTTATTTAAAAATAAGCAAAACTCTACTTTTTTTAAAAAAAATATTGTATAGGCTATATAAATGGATCATGTACAAAACATGTATGCAAAGAAAAATCTAGTGTGTAATGTCCATTTAAATGAGAAGTTACATCACATAGAGTACCATGGTTTATTTACCAGTATCAAATATTACATACTAAACAAGTCGCTCTAACAGGAAAGATTATTTTGGGGAAAAACATCATAAAAGGCAAAGAAACAAACTGTGCTGAAGTCATTCTGAAGTGACAGATGGAAAAAGAAATACAGTAGAATTGCATAATTAACAAGTGCATAATAAAAAGACAATGCAGTAACACTTGCTCTGAATTTCACAAAAGCAGTAGAATTTTTTTCTGGATAATGTATGTCTCCTCCCATTTCCGCAGCCCCCTGTATCATGTGACAGACATCAGCCAATCACAGACTAGTATACGTATACCATGTGAGCTTGTGCACCAGCTCAGTAGGAGCTGGTGCCTAAAAAAGTGTGCATATAAAAAGATTGTGCACAATTTGATAATGGAAGAAAATTGGAAAAATTCTTAAAATAGTGTGCTCTTTCTGAATCACGAAAGTGTAATTTTGAATTGAGTGTTCCTATAGACTGCTATGAATAGGGACAAGGTTTTTTATCAGGCAATTTAGCCAAATGACTAAGAATACCTTATTTCAAAAATGTGTTTTCCTGTCTGAACAATCAGTAAGACATTTACTATATACTATGTATATACATACATTCTGCGATCTGTACACTTGCTTATATACTGTAGGCAATCAGAACTGTAAAATGCCAACCCAGATACATGTTTGTGGCTGTCAACAGTAAATGCTAGGTGTGATATCGCCAGTATTGAGAAACTATTTTTCATTTGAGATGTGCCTAGGAACACCAGTGGTGTAAAACCTCCCCTGCGCTGTGTTATTTTAAAGCGCCTAATTGGATCAGCTGAGCAGCACACAATCAGGTAGTGAGCTGATTGGCTCTCTTTACATCAACTATATATCTTCTAAAGATTTGTACATTAAGAAATATGGTCTACAAAGCCTAAAATCATGTGACATACAGTATATACATCTCCAGATGTTAAAGTCACGTGCAGGTCAACACACTATTTCTTTGTGTGTGTGTGTGTGTGTGTGTGTGTGTGTGTGTGTGTATGGAGGTATAAAAATGAATAAATGAGTGTGCACATTGACATGTCTGAGGAAAAATGTTATAAAAATGTAAGTCACATTTTTCCCCCAATGAAAAATCCTTAAATGGGTCATCAAATTTTCAGCAAATATTTTACAAATAACAAATGTTGGCTGCTTTCACCCATTTAAAATAAATAATGTCTGCTAAATAATCAACATTTAGTATTTTATTTGATATATTCTTATAATAAATGAGAATATTTTGTTAGTTGCAGCAGTGTGCTGTCATTTTGTTATTGTGGCAATATATACAGATTATTTTACTTATTTGTACCTAGGGGACATAGAAACCTTTTAATATTCCTGGTAAAAGTTAATAAAAAGCAAGATATTGTCTCTAGACAATTGTATAAATAATATAGATATTTTAACATATTACAGTAATAAAAGACTGATGCAGCAGATATGCTGGCTTTTCTTGCTGTCTCATCCTCTCACAAAATGAACATTAAATAAAGAAATAAGATGAAAAATTCCTGGGTCACCTGTTCCCAGGCTAGTCAAGAATGAACCAATAACATGCTGTTTTTTCACACCATGTATGGCTCAAAACAGATACAGTCAGCTACCATGGAATTGTTGATTCATCATTAAGATTTAAAGACATTACACACCATTAAAGACAGACCACAGCAGTTGGTCGTCATTACAGGCCTACAATGGATTCTTCTCTAACATGAGGTACTTGTTGTTATTCTTGTGAAGTATTATCTGCAATAATATTCCTTTCTACTTAAAACACAGTTGTTTTTTTAATCATAAGCAAATCTTATTATAAACATAAAATATGAATTCACTGTATTTTATCTGTGTCTTTATTACATAAACTTTATTTGCTTGGGGAGCTGTCCAATGAGAGATGAACACAGTGATGTGTATCTGCCTGAAGCTAAGGACAAGGAATGAGGCAGACTAGATAGCTTGCCTAGCAATATAAATACTTAAAATAACAAAGCCCTTCATAGTGTATAAGAATTTATTACTGAAATGTAAATGTATATTACAGGAAGACTGCTTGCAAATGCAGTGGAAATTATGTAAGTTATTAATTAGTAGCAAAATAAAAAAAAAACGTATGCTACCAGCCACACCCTTTTTATTGATGTCACTGGATATCAACCTTGAGAAAATTCAAATATCAGCAGGGGGGGTGGAACAGAATACTGCAAAATAATATAAAAATAAACAATTACCCTAAGATACTACCAAAGGATTGACCCACATACCAGCTGTCTAATATGGACAAAACAAAATATGTACAAACACATCTTGCTGAATATACATTTTATTCATTGGTTTACTGTAAAATATTTCTTACATTACACTCAAAATACACCCTGCAAAGCCATTCAGTGCTCTTTGTGCTCCTACTCCGTAAAACAAATACACACACACAAATTCCAAATGACGCTGCATCATGCAATTCCAAGACTCTCAGCTCACACACCAGAATTGCTACAGCTGACACTGCTAGTTAAAAAAACTGACAGCTGAGGACTGGACCAAATACAATGTGCACCACATGTAAATGTGTGGTAAACTCATTGAGGGAATGTGAGTAAAAATATTTCAACTTCTAGTAAATAAAGGTTAAATTACTTATATTAAAGGGACAGTATACACCAATTTTCATTTAACTGTATGTAATAGAAGAATATGCACAGATACTGATATAAAAATCCAGTATAAAACCTTTTAAAAATGTACTTAGAAACTCCCACTTTAGCACTGTTGATGAGGTTAGGCTGGGACACCCACTGAAATGAGCTGATA